>NC_089795.1:72297662-72300162 GCF_040412425.1 Macrobrachium rosenbergii
GTTTACAATGCACCACCACATTTCAACAGTTAATTTCAACAGCTTCACTAATGTCAAGTGGCTTTATAAAAAAATAAATGAAAATGACCACTGCCACACTCTTGCTTAATTTTTAGTTATTACATATCACTTTGCTGATAATAATCATGCCCTTTTAAAATTGTAGAAGTAATATCTAATATAGGTTAATACGAGGTTACCCTAAAGGCATTAAGTGTGTGTGTGCATATACTGTACATATATATACATATATGTATATATATATATACATATATGTGTATATATATATATTCATATATGTATATATATATATATATATATATATATATATATATATATATATATATATATATATATATATGAACTTTACCATATCATCGTGATTCATATACAAGCATTAAGGTGTGAATGTCCTTAAATATCCAATTGCTCTACCTCTAGAAATAATATACACACATATATACGTATATACATATATACACATATATATATATATATATATATATATATTATATATATATATATATATATATATATATATATATATATATATATATATATATATATATATTTTATTTGTGGGTTATGGAGAAAGGTAACGCAGGATGGCAAGAACGTGGTGTTTATTCCACTTGTCACAACAGACTAAGTGAAAAGACACCTATTGTGATATTTCACTGAATTCTTTTGGAAATATTGTTAGACAGCTTGTCGATCAATCCACAAGAAATATACAGAAAATGAGAATATTTTAGAGATCTCACTCACGTTGAATTCAGTGGCAAGATGGACAAGAATAAAAAAAGACGCTAGGACAGAAAACTAAACGTTTATAGTTATTCGCAGCCAAAGAATTTTAGTCGAGTGATTATTTGTTTCGGACTTTATAAATCTGCTTTTGTTTACTTACTTGATACAAACAGTACATTTCTTGTGTAAACCAATGTTCTTTACTTTACACTGTGCGGCATTTAAGGAAAGTTGTTTCTTTTTCTTTAGCTGTTGTGTATCTTCGTTAATATACCATTTTCTGTTACATATCCGCTCATAGAAGAACATGTAAAGTTTAACTTTTATTGCAATTACTTTTTCCTTAATTTCTGAGTTTAATTAATATGTTTGTTTAAGTGTTGGTTAACGATTTATTTTTCTAAAAATGTATCAGTTTAAGATTAAGAAGTAAATATTGTCATCGGGAATCCATGCATAATAATAATTTCTCTAATTCCTAGCACTTCATTGAAATGGTTGCCAGAAAATAAAAACTAAACGAGCTTACTACATTCTTCCAGTCGATCGGGACCAGAGTTTCTGAGACATCCCAACCTTCCACCGTAATTTGTCACGGGACCATTGATTACCTTCAGTGATGTGCATCGATTCTAGGAATCTCTCTCTCTCTCTCTCTCTCTCTCTCTCTCTCTCTCTCTCTCTCATGGGAAACACGATTTGGTTTTCATTTGAATCATTTGAATCTATTTTTGTATATTCCTATCTTTAGCTCAAGAAGACCTGACAACGTTCAAAATTCGGTTACTTGACCTGAGGGAGCGATGGGAGGTTCTTCTTTCGATTCATACCATCCTTATTTTCAACTTTTCAGTGATGGATTGATTTCGTTAGACTGTATGTAAAGAAATTTGGGAACCTCCGCTGAAATTCGTGTCTTATTTTGAGATGTGTTTAGGATGAGGATAGTTTTTAATTTACATTTTGCACGTTTTTACCTTGACCTTGCTATTGTGATTTAGGTTAGAAAAATTACCGTCAGTCATTAATTTCTTTTATATTTTAAGATATTTGTTTTTTAGATTTATAATCATCAGCGAAAATTAATGAAGAGCCTAAAGAGAGATATTCTGCTCCTCACTCCTTTTTTAACATATTACTGATAGTCGCTCTATCAGTCAAAATCATGAATCATATCCATTATAGTTCAATGAATAAAGTTGGTATCTTAATAAAGTTTTCCCTGGGTATCAACTACATCCTCTTTGTCGTTGAGGTACCCATCTGGGTACACCAAGTAGGTGGCTTCTATCCTTACCAAGCATGTCGCTGTACGTGTCCCTCTTGAAAGAAAACCACTTGAAATTATCGTTTTATGATAGTTAGAATTCTAGTAATTCCAATTTTTACCCAGATTCTCATAAGTTATAAATATATTCGTGTCCTTTGTACTAAGTATCACGACATTTACTCTTACATCAAGTGTCCCAGTTGGCTGGGAAGAATATAGTTGATGGATCTGGAAAGGTGGGATTTATGAAGTACTGGTAGAATAGACTTAGTTACATTGAAATTATCAAATAAACTAGATTTACAGTTGTTATTTAGTGCAGAAGTAAAGAAGAGGCATCTGAAAGTATGAATCACTGAGCACGAGCATTGAATGCTGAATTACTCGTACAGGCCCTGTGTTGGCTTATTTCGTTTTGTGGTTTAACATTACAGTTGCAGTGGGATAGATAGCCTTTTCATCTCAGTTTCAACAGTTACC
>NC_089795.1:72305162-72525162 GCF_040412425.1 Macrobrachium rosenbergii
ATTTTTTTTGCTGTGTCTGGAAATAATGGTAACTGACTATTCTTCTGGTAAGTCAGCCAATGCTCCTATTCTGTGCTGGAGTTAGCAGCATAAAACACTTGAGAAATAAATAGATTATATATATACATATATATATATATATAGCAAAAGAATAGAGAAAGAGTATATATATATATATATATATATATATATATGTAGAAAGTATATATATATATATATATATATATATATATATATATATATATATATATATATATATATATATATATATATATATATATATATATATATATATATATATATATATATATATATATATATATATATATATATATATATATATATATATATATATATATATATATATATATATATATATATATATATATATATATATATATATATATATATATATATATATATATATATATATATATATATATATATATATATATATATATATATGTATATATATATATATATATATATATATATATATATAGAAAGAGAAAGAAGAGAGCATATATATATATATATATATATATATATATATATATATATATATATATATATATATATATATATATATATAAGATATATATATATATATATATATATATATATATATATATATATATATATATATATATATATATATATATATATATATATATAAAACGAAGAAAATTATATATTATATATATATATATATATATATATATATATAGCTAAAAGAGAAAATTATATACTATATATATATATATATATATATATATATATAGAGAGAGAGAGAGAGAGAGAGAGAGAGAGAGAGAGAGAGAGAGAGAGAGAGAGAGAGAGAGAGAGAGAGAGAGAAGAGAGAGAATGTGAGGATGGTGAAGTTCTGTTGAAATTCAGATGTGTCTGCTGACCTAGAAGAAAATTATGCATGGTAGTTGTTGTACTACGAGTTATAAAACATACATATAGATATATATGTGTATGTATAATATATATATTATATATATATATATATATATATATATATATATATATATATATATATATATATATATATATTATATATATATGTGTATATAATGTGTTTATATTATATTATTTAATTGTGAGTATGTATACCCTCATATATCGTTACTTGAAATACAAAGCGCATTATTCAACATGGATTAGTTCCCTAGGGTTTTGATAAAGAAAGTTTGATCAAACAGTGACCCAAAACAAGACTGCTGCTGTTAAATTTTTACTGCGGTAGGGTTTCCAAACGGCATGTATCAACGTCGCAGTGAAAGAAGGAAATTTAAATTATCAAAGTTCAGTGATTTTTGACCTGAACTACCTCCATCCCGACGGTTAATTTACGAAATTGAAATTATACAGGCAAGGATGACTGATAATCTGGTTTAGGCCCTCTCTCTCTCTCTCTCTCTCTCTCTCTCTCTCTCTCTCTCTCTCTCTCTCTCTCTCTCAAGGATGGCCACAAATTAATGCTGTTTTGATTCTTCTGCCCATACAAATCATCTGGGTGTGAAAATAAGTTATATATATATAAAAGAGAAAACAAGGCAATAGTCACTTGTCACATTAGGATTGTAACTGCTAAGTCATGAATGAACCTTCTCTGCAAAAAGAAAACTTCCACGGCATTAACTACTTCATTAACGTACACAGAAGGCTTATCAGCTGCGCATCTAACCACCCTACACACACTACGCCGTTCACCTTTAATCATGCGTGCACTCTTGCCGTTCCTGGAGATTGAGGACCTCCTCCACCAACACATCCTCCACACAATTCATCCAGCACTCATATCAGTTATGATTCCTCTCCAAGTGGGTGTTATTGCTAGGGTATAGTGTGTTCGATATTAAACGATATGTGTGGCTTAATATTACGAATATGTATAAAATTTTATATATATATATATATATATATATATATATATATATGTATGTATGTATATATATGTATATATAGATATAGCCACGAATAACCCATTATATAAAATAGTGAGAATTGCTTTTTATATACTATATATATATATATATATATATATATATATATATATATATATATATATATATATATATACATATATATAATATTTTTTATTTAAATACTTAGCCTCAAATAACTAGAGAACATCAGAATTAGTACGCCATTGGTATAGTTTACATCCAGTGGGGATTACCTTCTATATATGATAAGAGCCTACAAGATTAAAAACTGTGCCTTCGGTCAACTTTTCCCTTCAGCCACACGGAGATGGCTTAGTTGATAAGTCGACTGCCGCATATATAACATCCCAAGAGTCAAAAGGTCGAAATCTTGTCAGGTTAAGTGCTCTCATATGTAAACCCCTTTTGGTGAACAACCACCTGTCGTGATGTGTGATAAACAAATCATGTGTTGATCATTTTACGTGTTGACAGCTTTTGCATTTGTTATTGGCTTAAAAGCACGAAATCACTTGACACGACGTCATTTGCCACTTTGTTTATCGCTTTTAAATGGTGTATAGGATGACATCAGTTCAGTAGTGTATGGTAGAAGCTGCTTGAGTGAGCAAGCACTGTTTTTTGTAAGCTTTCCTACTATTTGTGGAAACGCATACGTCATTACACGTAATTATGACTATTTGCTTTTTAAAACTGATGGACTTGTGTGTCATAAACATATTGTTTGTAATTGGTTACATTTGGAAAGTATCTATGCGCTTGGTAACAGAACATTTTCCTTACTTGTTCAGTCACATGTAATCAGTCGCTTTTTTAATGGTTCGAGAGTGTTCTCCGTATGTGATGCTTTCAGATTAACAGGTGGCTTTCTTTGCAGTGCCTGTTGTGTTGCAGGCACTGTTAGTTTTGTGTATGGTGCTGAGCACACTTGGAACTGTATCCTGAAGAGAGAAGAGGACCTGATGGACTTCCAGGGGTTCAGAGTCGACGACTTTCGGGCCCAGCTCGTGAAGGGAGGCGAGTGTTTCCGAGGATGACGTACAGGAGTGACTGGACAGTGAAGGTGATGATCCTGGCTTTAAACTGATGCCCATCGGAGAGATAGCTGCTGCAGTGGCTGCTGGTGGCGAGGAAACCCCTGAAAAAGATGAGGATGAGGACGAAGCTATTTCACAGTGAGCTCCTTCGTATAAACAAATGTGGATAGTTTTCAGTATGCTCAATGCGATCATGGAGGACCTCAACATCGACCCTAATGACTGCCTCGTGGTCTTTGAGTTGGCTACAGAAGTTCGAGAAATTCGGTGAAATATCATTGCAACATAGAATCATCATTTGTATCATCAGAGCGCCATTGACAGCTTCATCAGATGCCAAACCCCATGGCATTCAAGGCCTTCGCTGTTTACTTCATCTGTAAATCGGTCGTTTAGTCCAGAAATACAGGCGAGTATGTCAGCACTCTTTGTAGATATGTAGGTTTCTTTTAGCCAAGAATATGATGTGTCACTGCTCCATTTTGATGGTCTGGACCCTCTAAGCACCTCTGTGCCTCTTCCGGCCAGAGCGCTGCTTAATGTCTCCCAGGAGGCACATAAGGCACTGGAGATGGAGGAGCCCTCAATGACAGTTGTGCTTGAGGGGGGTGGATGAAAAGGAGAATGAGGAGGAGGTGGAGGAGGATGGCTTGTAAACCTCCTCGCAAGTTTTTAAATGTTGGCTGTGGTATACAGATTGGTCAGCACATACAAGTGAGAGAGAAAAAGCTTTGTTTTTAGTAATATATTTCACATGGTTAGGCAATATAGGAAAATGAAAATGGTATCCATGTTATACGGTAGTGTCCTGTACTTACAGTACATGTATTGCATGTGTTGCGTACGAGAGAAAAAAATGTTTACTTTTTTGTGTACAATGTATTTTCAAGTGTTATAATGAAAAATATAAAAAAGCAAGTGATACCCAAGTTATACTGTAGTGAACTGTAAATACGATAGGAAAAAATTTTACTTTTTTTGTGTACAGTATATTTTAAAATGTTATACAGTATTTTTCAAATATATAAGCAAAATAGGAAAAACAAGGTGATACCCGTGTACGTACAGTACACCTACCATATTCTGTGTTGTTTTGATAGAAAAAGGGGTTCACATCGTACGAAGCATATTTATAAAGTATATTTTGCTACAGATGTATGGAAGTAAGCTAGCTAATTGCCTTTTGCATCAGTTTAGCACTTTAAAGGTGGTTTTTGTTTATAAGCATGTAGTGTTGACGTTTATACGGTATTGACAAAGTAGGGAAAGGTAGGTACGAAGTTTACATCCATACAGTCTTTTTTCCGCCATGGGATTTTGACCTCATCTGGCAGGGCCTTGGCTCTATTGCTGCAGATACGGGAGAGATTATGGATTTATTATATATATATATATATATATATATATATATATATATATATATATATATATATATATTATATATTATATGTGTGTGTGTATGTGTGTGTCACTGCTTCCAATGCTGTGCAGTGCAAGAAGCCTCTAAAATTCCACCAGTCATATCTTTTTTTGTGCTTTAACTTTCAAAGCCATCTTATCTCTCTGTCAGTATTACCTCATCTGTATATGGAACTTCATTATTTTCCTTAATGGTATCATATTTAACTATCCTCCTTGAATCTTTACTCTCATATCTACAAAATCTTTTAGATACCGTTTCTTTGACATGCCACGATTCACATCAGTAAAGCGATGCAGATCGTACTAAAGTTCATAGACAATCTTACTGCTTATGCAATTTCAGGTTGTGATTTCCAAATCTTGTTTAGCTTGACTATTGTTTGATTTGCTTATATTTGAAATTGTTCCTGAACATAGGAGATACGCAACTTCATCAATCCTTTCTCCATTAGACTGATTTCATTCCTCTCCTTTGTGCATAATCTGTCCGCATTATTTCTGGTTTCCTTAGAGTTGTCTTGTTCCCATTTATATTGAAAGATGATTCTTTCTATTCAGAAAGCTTTGTGATCCTTGAACTTTTGTGAATACAGCAGCATCATCACCATATCCCAATTGTGTCTGCATTCTGTCATTACTGCAACCTAAACCTTCCTTAAAATCTCCAAACACTTTTTCCTTTTAAAACCCGAGGGAAGGGCAAATAGCAAAGGTAATATAACATTTCCGTATTGCATCCCAGTGTTTACTGAAATTCACTTGAAAAAGACTCCATCAACTTGAATTTTACAATGCTGCGTTTATGGATATTTCGATTAGCTCTACATATTTAACCAAAATACAGTAGTTACGGGAATTTTCCTAATATTGGCTCTAGACATTGTGAAATGTGTAATTACTCCAGTTTTACCTGATTAATTTCCACTGCGGCCTCCCTTTGTAAGGTTATCCTAAGCAGGGTTATCGCAGTAAATGACTTTTTGTTAAAGAAGCATAAGAACCTGGGTCGCGGTGTTCTTTGGAATATATAAAAAGAGCCTGCTTCATAGCCAAATTAAAAAAAATGATTACGGAGCATTAATCTTAAACTATTCTTACAATGATTCCTGCTACACATCAATTTCTCTCTCTCTCTCTTTTTTTTAATTAAAACAAGGAGCTTATTTCATTTGTAAATGTCTCCTCTGCATCAAACCTCGACGCTAAGAGAAGCGAGACTTTTGTCATTTTCCTGCCGAACCCCCAGAATATTCCGGTCAAGAACATTTTTCCATCACCCGGTATCGGGGGCTCCTTCAGATCAAGAGACTCTGAACTGCATTTCTTTTTGACTTTATGTCTGAGTGGGTAGAGTCAGTGGATTCTTCTTAGAAGATCAGCCCTTTGGGAGGAAAATATATATAAAGTATTTAAATGATTGTGGAAAGCCTACGCGGGAGAAAGAACGGATTCTTTGTTTTTGCAATTACAAGACCAACCGATGTAAAAGACAAATAAACTAAAATTATAGAAGCTTCAGGAGAGAAATGAAATGGAAAGGAAAGAAGCTCATGATGAAGAAAGAGATAATGAAATTCACTGGAAGATCCTTAGGAAACAACAGCTTTACTTTATGTCACTAGATAAACGCTCTGACACTTTTAAGATAACACATTCTAAAATAGCCATGTACATCGAGAGCACAGACAGCAGACGTATTGCCTTAATTGCCCAGCAGGAAGGACAGACAAAATATTGCGAGATTAAGAAAGAGAGAAGGAGATAGAAAGAAAATGGCAATTCCTCGCCCCAGTGAAATCCCATCACATTATTTCCAGGTTGTGCTTCCGTGAATCAAGTGTTGTTTATTGGCAAAAGGCTTCCATTCCTCGGAAATAATAGCGTGATGTTTATTTCTTCATTCCGGTTGATTTTACACACTTTTTCCCCTCATATTTCTGAAATTTCCCATGATATTTTAGGAGAGAGGTGTTTTGCAAACATTTTAGCAAATAAATTGTTAATTTCAAATGATCTTAATTAGTATAGTATTACTCTCAGAGAGTAAAGAATATTAACAAACAGATGATTTTCTGAGGTTCACCTTAAAGCTGCAATCAAGGAGGAATAAACGAATCATCATTCTTTAAAATTTGAACTCATTTGTTGGATGCCCAGCCAGCGCCTTTGAAGCTGAAATACAGAAGTGGATATATTCACTATCATCTCTTTACACACACACACACACACACACACACACACACACACCAATATCAGTAACAGTCTCTCTCTCTCTCTCTCTCTCTCTCTCTCTCTCTCTCTCTCTCTCTCTCTCTCTCTCTCTCTCTCTCTCTATATATATATATATATATATATATATATATATATATATATATATATATATATATATATATATATTATATTATATATATATATATATATACACAGTATGTATATATATATATATATATATATACACATATAAATTAGATTGTTGTGCAATGAGAAGATTAAAGAAAGAGAGGCCTCCTGGTAAGATTGGTAGCATTCGTGTCTCAATAGAGGGAGGACCATGTTCGAATATCAATTGATGAAAAAACCGCGCAAGGCCTGTTATATCTCAGTGATCAGATATTCACCTTGCCCGTATTAGGTTCTGGCTGTTAGCCGATAGTAATGGTTACTACACGGCGTTAGTTACTTTCCACCCTCTTCTAACAATGTTTAATAGTGCAGCTGCGAGGTTTTCCTACTGTTACACGTTTTAAACCTCTTACTTTCAATTTTCCTTTCAGCGCTGAATGATCTCATTGGCCCCAGCGATTGGCCATCGGTCTGAATTGTGTATTCTACACAGCGTTAGAGAAGTGCAGTGGTCAATCATCTCTCTCTCTCTCTCTCTCCCTAGATACACGTACACAGATAAACACACACACACACACACACACACACACACACACACACATATATATATATATATATATATATATATATATATATATATATATATATATATATATATATATATATATACACATACAGACATATTGCATGGGTCTGTGCTGTAGTAATCTGATGAGTAAATAGTAGCTTCGATGAGGACCTAAGTTTAGGGATTCGATTTCTCTACAATCGCCTTTATGTTTGGTTCATGCCCTTTCTATCTTTCATTTTTCATTATGAATAGGCTGGTTAATGCTGTCTGTACATATACCTGATGTATTTTGGAATTTTGAGCGTTTTTGTATGTAAATTTATCGTAAACAAAAGAAAAGGCGAACTCGTTCTTGAAGAAGACCTTTTGTACGAAACGTCAGCAGAGCCTTCCCCAAAACTCTTGTAAGAAATTTTCAAGAACCCACATTCCTTTATACCTGATATAGATATACTCTCACACATCAGTCTCGCCTGAGGAACACGGTGAATTTTCTCTTCTGTTGCATTTTTGTTCTTCACTTTGTGGATTACCTACGTTGTGTTCTACCTCATTCGCTTTATTTTCTTGATATATATTAGAAGAAAACTCCTACACATAATTTTCCTTAGAGGCTACACAAATCCTCGTACAGTATGCGTAGATGTTATATAAATTTAGTGTTAAATGTGCCTTGAATTTAGATTAAATTCTAAGCCTTGCTTAGTATCTATGTTTAATTTACCCTGGAAACATTGCGCAATTAATCATTTTGAGAACGTTTAAGGATCATCTCTGGAAATTGAAATACCTGCACCGTAAGAGATGTGTTAGCTTTTAAAGTCTTTAGACATCTCGTAGATTGAGTGCGCCTGGCAATTTCTTTGAAATTATAAGAAATTTGCTGTGCCAGGGCATTACCCACAGAATCAGTTAACTTGCTCTTTCCTCGTTTCTTACTGTGTATAGCAATTTTTTTAGTTGTAACCATTTTTTTTTTTTAATTCAACATATCTTTTCACCTTATGCAACTAAACTTATTCCTAATGTCTCAGTTTATTTTTACATCTACTAACCTCTTTCGAACCATTTGGGGCGTTTGTTCTTGAGTCCCTATGGTACTTATCGATTTAAATAATTCCATATTTACGACACATTCCTAGGAATTATAACTGTTTGTGTTGGATTGGTTGTTGTTAATGTTGTTAAAAGCTGAAGTGAAGGGTATCATAGAGCTGTCAGGGTTGCTTGAATTGAAAATATCTTGAAAAATGACGATCATTTAAAGTATAAATGACCATTTTGTGGACCACTAGAACGAAGATGACTTAGCAGACAAAGAGAAACTTTGTTGAAGAAAATGTGACCGACAGAACGTGATAAAAATTTTAGCGATTTGAGAAATAATAAGAGAAATTTTGGGCAAGTTCATTAGGGCCTTATGAATCCTTTGGGAATCAGATATGTGTCATTTTGAAGCCTGAAGTTATTTCGTGAACATATTTTCGAAAGTCATCTAAATTCCACTGAATATATCAAGGCTCAAGAACCTGCTACTTATTGTTTGAGAAATTACCCTAATTTAATCATACTTCTGCGTCTTTCAGTAGCTAATGAAATGGAGAAATGAAACGATGCCAATTTATTGTTGAGCTGCGTGGGCATGTTGCTGTGGGTAATGCTTTTTCGTTCTATTTTTTGTGTGAATTTATATGTAAGGTACGATATGAAATTTCTCGAGATGAGGATTACATATGCAAATGAAGACTAGGAAACTAGCCTGCGGCCCTGTACTGCGTAATCTTATTTTATGAGTAACTAATAAAGAACTGGAACTATATACCTGTGTGCATTTAGGAACACTATAATTCCTCCTGAGAAAAATATGTAGGAAAAGGTAAAAATACTAGCCTAAGGAAGATTGAGAGTCGTAACTAATCTACAGAGTTAAGAAATACAATATATTTTCGTCTGTAACCTAACAAAGACGGATGAGAGTATAATCCATTTTAGAACTTACGGTAATAAGGCTGTAGGTCACAAAGAAATACTTTAATCTTATCTGGAGCGTATGAGAAAATCAATGCCTCGCCACTGTGAGAATCAACGGTATGTCGACGATCATTTTCATTTTGTTTATTTGGAGGTTATGTGATTTATTTGAATATATGTGGATAAAGTGAGTAAAATATTTAATTATTTTACTAAAAGAATTGCCAGAGATTATCCTTTTCTTTTCATTTTATAAGGTCTTGATGTTTAGTACCACTAAAGAGAAAATTATTACGTAGAAAAACGTAAACTGTTGGAGCAAGAACCCAACAAACTCACAAGTGTACAAATATCTTCCTAGTTGTAAAATATTGTTTAGTTAATATGGAATAAAAAATTTAAAATAAACCCAGCTTGAGAAAACAGAAAAAGTAATGTTCATCAGATGAAGTAGGTTTCTATAAAAGATCTTTTATAAAAAAATAAGGTGTGTGTGTCTATGCATATGTGCAGTGTATGTGAACACGGATCACTGTAATACTAGGAACGTGGTCGATATAATAATGTATAAATGAAAAAATAACTTTTTTTTTTTTTGCTTTTTTATCTTAAATTAGCTTTGGAAGTCGTTGCATTTTTAGTTTCCTTGTTCTTACCACAATACGACGCAACTCTGATCCCTGTTACAATTTACAGTAATATTATTTTCTCTCTACTTCGATGAACATCTCCAACGAATTTATATTCAGGGAGATGATTTGGAATGCATGAAATATTCTAGAAGCACAGATAAAATTTTTAAAATGCTGTAATCGTATTTGGGAAAAGTGAGCATGCCCATAAAATGCAAATCTCCTTTCCTTGCCTTCTTCCAAGGACTGATACTGATTGTTGCTCTCTGGTGCCTGAAGCTGGAATGGAGAGATTTTGGAAAAGGGGATGAAGTTGAAAACGGTGTGGGAAAGAGAGGGTTAAAAAAATGTGAAGTGGTACTTTAAAAAATTGTGAAAGAAGTCTTCTTCTTCTTCTTCTTCTTCTTCTTCTTTTAACGTGCTTTTATTCCCATTTTTGTATGGGGTAAGCACGATGCATTGACACTTAATTGAGGTGAGACGTGGTCTATTCGGGTTGATTTATTGCATTGCCTTGGCCACTACTAAATAATTGTTTTATAAGAACTGTAACGATTACGTTGTAAATATTGATAAAAATATTTCGTGTTAGAGTTACACCCATATTTTTTATTTACTGGGTCTTTACATGGCTTTCAAATTCATTCTAGCCATTCGCTTTGTTGGTGCAATAGCGGATGGATTTGTTTATTTGAGTTTTTGTAATTTGTATTCACTCATTGTTGACTTTTTCGAATGGTTTTTAAAAATAATAGAGAGTATTCGATTCATCCTCGTTTTGTATTTTAGGTATTCTTTTTAGATTCTCGTTTTATGACAGCTTTCATTTCCACATTATTGTTATTTTTGAACCTATGTGAGATTCAGTAAAAGAGCTTGGGGCTAGCAACCTCATCTCAAAGAAACTTGCTGAGACTCGAAATGTAAGCCATTCTGGCGCCAACCCTTGTTAAGGGTGAAGGCATTTTGTGAAAAAAAAAAAATTTATATTGTTGCCTTTATTATTCAATGGTTTATTTATGAATATACAATTACAGTTAGTATTCGTGGTAGACACATAGATATCGTTCATTAATAATCTGATCGAAGATGGAAGTTGTAGTAATCAGTACACATACTCAGTATATTAGTGAGATAGCTATGATTACTAATTACATTATGAAGATTCCTACATACTGATGCTGTCACATACCCTTTTCCCGTTATGTATCACAGTACAGGACAATCAATGTTTAAAGATCCCTGCTTGTTACACTTTGAGAGGACTTTGGTTATATTTCCGAAATAAGAATACTTGGTACGCTTATTTGTACGCTCAGTGTACTGCGCACTTATTTATTTTGTTATTTTCCTTGATATTCATGGAGGGAACCATTTGGGAATTACTGTACGCATCACATTTTTTCATTTCATTATAAATCTGCACGCATTCTTATAGAACAAGTCAAAGTGGCCTTGAACTTGCTTATGCAGGTTAGAATGTTTGTCTGTAGGTAAATAAATAAATCATTCTCAGACGAGGGAACAGGTGTTAGGAAAACCAGTTCTATAAAAAGGGTTAAGAAGTGATATACCAGATCCCCTCCAATTACTTTGATCCTTTTTTCCTGTTGATAGGTTCTAATACCTTTGTCTTACTTTTTTTCTGGAAAATGACTGAGATACAGCGCTTAGGTCCCTACACCAATAAGTCTGCATTTCTTTGTCCTATTATTGTCACTTTTTCCACATGCATGTCCACGGGGAAATCATCGTGAGTTTCAACGTTATCCATGAGTTTGGATCGTTATCCATGAGGTTGGGTTTTATTGCATCTGTCTTTTTAAGCCTATATTTGGATTTACACAGGACTGTGTTCATTTTGTATCCCAATAATATTCAGTGTTTATATTGTGTTTGTATCTCAGTCTAATCTCTCCCAGTCAGCCGTAGTATTATTTTGAAGCTTGTTAATAACCGCCACTTAAGGAAATCAAATTTCTGTTACTTTCTTTGTAGTTCCTTCTCTGAAAGATGACCGAATTCTTATGTCGTTCCCTCATTACATTTAAACATCTGATTTTAAGAATGCTGGGACGTCGAAAATTAAATTAAATTAGATATTTCGAAATAAGTAGGGAAGTTCTATTCAGTCCTAGCAAGCTTACAGAACTTTTCGTTTATTTGTCTTTTCTTTACCTTTCAGTTAGTTGCATACAGTTACGTGTATTTAAAATTCAATAATATTTTCCGTTTCCTGAATATCTTCAAGTCTCACTAGCGTGCCTGGATTCCAAACAAGAATTATTAATATAAAATAATGCAAAGGCATTACAATAAGGGGGTTGTGCGAGGGATGTGTCCAAGCCATCTCCATCTCATTCTCTCATCTACATTTCCAACTCTGTCTGGCTATCTATCTTATTCTTGCTATTATTTTCAAGTCTTATTCTCAAGTCGACAAATTCTTTCATTGTCATAACATTATTTATTTCCTTATACCAATAAAGTTCGTACTAGACTTAAGTGGAATCTTATTTTTGTATGGAATTTCAATATGTTTGGTTTCCAAAGCTTATTCATTTGCCTGTTGTTTTATTTAACATTTTTATTCTTTCCCTAAATTCCAGCTGAAGAAAACATGCATTGGATATTATTGCTCCTGCCCTCTCGTAATTAACAAAAGACATCAAAAGAGGATCTATAAATTCGAAAAACTGCTGTGTATTCTAAAACTAGGTTGTTCATCAGTTTCTTTCTCAAGCCAATAGAGGATAAACTCACTGAATATTTTCATTACAACCGACGTCAGGACAGTGCCTCGATAGGTATCATATTCATTCAAGGAAACTTTTCTTTGATACAATAGCTATGACTTACAGTTTCAGTCAAGCTGTATTTCTGCATGCAGTATATGAGGTGTGATTTTAATTTCAACCAAAATCATCTCTACAGTGATTTCCTTTAACCTAGCATTTGTCATTTGCTAAGTTTCAAACACATTATCCCCCCTTCATGTGTCTTACTCATGGCCTTACAAAAAGGTATTGCCAGCGTTACCTGTCATACTTTTGTGATAATATTATATTGAACCATTTTCCTTTTAATTTTTTCTTCACACACACGTACACACACACACATATATATAATATATATATATGTATGTGCATTATAATATAATATATGTACACATATATATATATATATATATATATATATATATATATATATATATATATATATATATATATATTTATATTTATATATAGTATGTATATATATGTATATATACTGCTTTATGTGTGTGTGTTTTTGCGTGTTAATTTCATTTGCTGTCATAGGAATATTCTAGTAAAAAGAGTGAAATCAGTCAGGTTAAAATAGGGTTTTAATTTTTCAGATGAGAATATACACAATATAAGATTTCTTCTTGAAAAAAGAAATAAAACAAATAGATTAATTAATTTATTAAACCTTACCTTTTGCGTGGAATTGCAGATTTTCATTCATGAATTTTGTAATCCATCGCACTAGGCTATATTAAAAATCATATAGAATTTTGCTGATGCAATATGTTGGCCCATCCTCTTTCGTAAATTGTTTATAGTTGAAGTATAAGGCATATAATGAAGGCTCTATGATTCCATGTGTTAAAATATTAAATCCTCTAGAATCTCGGTTACATAAGGTTTCTTTTTAACATCTCATTTACCTAAGGCGAAAAATATTTTATGTCATCACGTTGAGGATGGGTTTATTTCGGCTGCAGGTTGTATATCTGGCCTTGACAGGTATGTTTAAATGTCTGATATTAAATGTATATATATATATATATATATATATATATATATATATATATATATATATATATATATATATATATATATATATATATATAGAGAGAGAGAGAGAGAGAGAGAGAGAGAGAGAGAGAGAGAGAGAGAGAGAGAGAGAGAGAGAGAAGAAAGTAAATCTCAATCCTATTTTGGTGGTAAATGACAGTATCTGGTCAAGTTGTAGGAGATATGTACTTCGTTTCTTACTTCTCTGAAAGAAACTGAAGATTTTACGTTCCAGTCTCTTTCATTTCCTTTTTAAATTTTGTTTATTTTCATTTGCGTTCTGATCACATTTGGCCTTACCTTAAGCAAATGATGTTGGAATCACATCTTATTTTTCACCTGCTCGTGAAGTGGCAATAGGGGATAAAGGCTAATGATTATGTCAAATCAGTTTTCCATCCATTTTCCTCGCCCTTATGTTAATGCCTTTGCATTATTTTATATTAATAATTCTTGTTTGGAATCCAGGCACGCTATTGAGACTTGAAGATATTCAGGAAACGGAAAGCTGGAGGTGAAGAATTTTTGTTTAATATAATATTTTTTCGAGATATCTCAGAACATTAGAAGAAAATAATGTATTCATAAATGAAACGGAATAATAGTAATAATGTATGGAAATCTGAACAGCCTACTTGACTTATCTGCATATAATTGTGAATGCATTTTGAATAGTATTGCCAATTATTTAGAAGACTACGGACCGCAGAGTATATCTGGCCTTTCCATTGTCCGATGACCTTTTGATCTTCGATGACATTTTATACAATGTCAGGAAAATTAAGTCCACGTACAGTGTTATGTAAATTCGTTTTATCAAAACTGATAATATAAAAGTAATTTATCTCTTTTTTTCATCAAGTAGAAATAATCATGTAGTTGGAGAAGATGATTATATATATATATATATATATATATATATATATATATATATATATATATATATATATATGTATATATATATATATATATATAATATATATATATATATATATATATATATATATATATATATATATATATATATTATATATATATATATATATCTATTTATATACAAATATTAAACCACAAAGATCGTTCAATATCGAATTTACTATGCTTTGCAAATGATTTCCACCCAGTGGAATTTATAATTGATAAATGCATCTGTGCTGGCCTGCAAATATAAAAGGATTTTTGTTGCATGATTTTGTGAGTATCTAGGTTGTATACTTTAGGAGAATAAAAAATAAATCCGATTAAGAAAAAGGTAAGACAAGCTTTGGCAAGAAAACTTAGAGTAGGAAATGTCGAATGTTGCTGTAGTGCTTTGAGGCAGTCATAAATATGTTTGCGTTTTCATGTTTCCTTGCTTTCTAAGTACAGTACAGTTGTTTATTGAACGCCCAAGTTCCTATTTTATTGTTTTATGTTTTTTTTTACATTTATTATGTATTGTTTACAAGAAAACTATAACTCATGTTAATGCAAATCTTATTCAGTCTACATTTTGCTTAGTTATTCAGTTTACCAAGGCTTCCAGACACAGTTCTCGTTTCCCAGCTTCCCAGAATTGTAATTCGTTACAATGGATGTTTTTCGTTATCATAATACACTGAATACAATATTTCATTTATAACCGTAACGTACGAGGAAGAGTTTATAGTATGTTTCAAAGGATCATGCCATCATTTGCCATGTTTTATTCAATATATATATGTTTCATTACGCACAGATGAGTTTGCACTAAAATTTACACATACATTAAATATAAGAGCCCATAAAAATGGCAAAATGTAGAAAGTACTTTCTACATTTCCTTGAAATGTTTTTATGTTTCTTTTGTATTTGATGGAATTCTGTTTTTTGAAAGAAAATGTTACACACACACACACACACACACTATATATATATATATATATATATATATATATATATATATATATATATATATATATATATATATATATATATATATATACATACATACATACATACAGACTGAAAACTGAGGAGGGAAAGTTAGTTTTAATTTTAAGGGGCTTAAGGAGCTTGTGGTGTGAAAAACTCCAGTTACATGGGCCGTCAAGAATTTATTTTATTTTTCTAGGCTTGGTGGTGTTCTAAGATTTCAGTAACCTACTTAAGAAGCCATTTTGGGCAAATTAGATAGATACTAAAATGAAAGCATTTTTTCATAAAATTATGGGAGGTTAATAACTCTCATCTCTGCTGCCTTAATTTTTCACTTGTTAAAATTTATAAAAAAACATTAATTGATTGGGAATTATCGTATACCAAATTTATGAAATGAAGAATTTGCCTCATATTAAGAGGTAAATGTAGGTATAAGAGAATAGAACCTCACCTTCAACGTTATTTGGTATAATACTTTTGTTGCCACGAGTTTCATACTTTTTTAGTTCTTTGTATAAAGACATCAGTACCATTCGTGCTCCGTAGTAGGGATAATGAATTCATCAGTTTAACGCTAAACTCTTTTGCTATCTATCTATTTACAGTCCCAGTATATCTGTATTCAGAGGAAACCTATAAGGCTAGAACGCGTTGTACTTACGGATTCCGTGCTTTAAACACTGTTCCTTATTGTATACTTTAATTAAATCTTAGAGCTGTGACAGATTATCAAATGTAATTATAAATTCCTAAAATCAGAATATAAGTAAATTTATATACCCAGATATCCATCTTCACGTAAGATTAAAAGATAAGAGTTACTTAAGGACAGAATAGAGACCTAAGCTGGAAGAGAAAAGGGTAGTTATTAAAAGTCAGAAAGGTGACAAGAGAAAGTCAAGAAACGATTTGAAAAGCAGAGAAAGAGTAGTAAAATTGTGGAAGAGATAAAAGAATTGGGAAGAGCAATAGATAAAGAATGAAATGCATGTTCATACTCCATGTTCCCTATGAGCACTTTCGTCTACTGTAGTCTTCAAATCTAGTCCAAAGTTTCGGCTCTTTATTTTCGAATAACGGTACGGATGACCCAGAATATCCTCCGTTTGGCTCTAATGCCGCCGCCCCCCCACCTTCCCTAATGTTTCTTACATTAAAGTTAAACAGAATTTTTGCATTCATGAGCGTGAGGAAAGAATTTGTCTACCTATTGTATTCTTGTACAGTTTCTTCAAGTAGTATGCTAACAAACTGGCTCCTGTATTTTTGTTTGTCATTTAATTGATGGATAATGTATTTACGCTCTATCTGGGAAACCTAGAAGGTGACAGATTTATTCTTATTATTTTTTATTGTTTCAGATTCTCCTATTCTTAAAATATTTCAGACTTGACGAGCTCCACATCTCGAACCCCTTGAAAAGAATTCTTTGCTTTCGGCTCATTTTATGATTCAGTCGGGATTCTCATGTCTCACTGATGTTTGTTCGTCGTCTCTGTATGACTTTTGGAAACCTTTTGTAATGCTTTTCATATCAGTAATGCATTTGGCTTTAAACGTTCTGCTTTTGATTTTTTCTGTAACCTTTAAACTAGCTTATTTCTGTTATATTTTTTTCGTTAGTGGTGCCATGCCTGTTCCCATCTAAATTTCTAACTTTTTCCTTAAAGTTTCAGTGTATCAGACACTCTTCAGTATTCTCCCATTAATAGTTTTGCCAATAATTCATCCGTCTAATTTACTTCTAACCTAATTTCCCAGCTCTCCTAAGTAGTTTGCCATTAGCCGTGATTTTTCTTTCCTTATCTTTCACTTCTGATCTTGTGGGGATACCTGAATGCAGATGTTATGACTTGGTCCTGTTAAAGTCTTCCACAATGAAATAGCTGTGCAGTTTTTAGAAACACTTTCCATACAACACTTCGATAAAGTTTGGCAAATATAATATAATTAATGCTCATACTTGAGCTTTATATTAATGTAACCCGTCCCTATTCCGAATACGATTCTCATATTACGTATGCTTCGTGCTGAGCCCATACATACAGCTAATTGAAGATGATCAGCCAAGCCAAGAGTCTGACGTGGCGTTACCTTTTAAAACAAAAACTGGGCAAACTTCTTTTGGAGAAGAGATACGCTAAAAAACGAAAAGCAGTAAACCAGATAAAGATAATATCTAAAACAAATAGACAAAAAGCAACCAGGATTTTTTAAAGGTGTTTAATTAGAGAGAGAGAGAGAGAGAGAGAGAGAGAGAGAGAAAGTATCAGAAGATTGTAACATTAATGATCTGCTCCTCCTGCATTCGGGATGAATTTTCATAATGATGGGAAGGTAACATAACCATCTTCGTGAGTGTGTTGTTTAGGAATAATTTTGATGATTACCAGTAGACGGCGTAACTCAATACAGTTTCTTTTCAATTTAGAGACTTGTATTTATGCTTGGGATGAGTTTAAAATAGATAATGATAAACAGTATAAAAATAATGATAATAGTAAACGAAAGTTTCATATTTATTTCGCCAGCGGGTTACAACTAGATAAACCTTTGAGTTTGTTTAACAGGTTGATGATTTTCAATTTTCATTTCTAATGATAGCATTAACTGAAAGGTCGCTCTCACCGAAATTTTCCACATTCCTGAAAAAATCATAATTCTAAAAGCATCATAGAGGGAATTATTTCCATTTCCTGTAGTCTTTTGATGACGTGAATTTTGGAATAACTAGAGCTTGCTTTTATAGAATAGTTATTTTATGGGATTTAGAACACTGAGGTGATAATTTTACGTAACCACATATATTTTTTACATTATAAAAAAAGTATATGTATCTCTTTTCGGCATGTAAGTCTATAAGTAAAGCATGTGGAGAAAAGAAGACACTATTTTTACTAGCTTCTGGATTGGCTGGACATCATAGAGCCTCTTCACCCCGCCCCCAAATAACTTAACTTCAAGTGTCTCATTTCCACCCAAATATTATTTGTTAAATCACACTTCATTTGAAACCACTCACAATCAGCATCCATGGACAGTTCTGTTTCTAATCCTCTCAGTCTCCTCTAATGTTGCACAACATCCTTTCACCAGTGATTAATGTCAGGCGTATGAAATCTCGTGTAATTTAGGCATTTTTCAATCGTAAAGTTACGATCCCCTCTTCCATGATTTGCAGCACATTTTCCGCAGCATGGATCATCATCATCTCTCATTAGCAGAACATTTGAGTCTGTGACCATGCCTTTGACAGTATTAAGACCGGGTGACGTGATATCTGTCTCGTACTTTATAGCCCCATATTCTGGCTTTATTTTATTAATATTCATACGAATGAAGTCTCTAATAACAGGATAACTTTTCAGTGTAATGCCTGATACTTCCAGCAGTTGGTTTATGAAAAATACTTGAAATCTTGCTCGCGGCAGTCTCGACAGTCTGCAAATATTCATTTTCCACTATGAAATCTGGTTGTTATGAACTAAATCTTTGAGGACTGGATCACCTTTCAGTTGTAATGCCTAGTACACCCAGCAGTTGATTTGTAAGAAATTCTTGAAATCGTGCTCTCAATATTTTTGACAGTCTTCATATATTCATTTCTCGGAATCAGGTTGCTTACGAGATATTTCTGTGATTTCTCTGGATACATTACACGTTACCATTTTGGGTGAAAGCTTTGTCACCTTCCTCCCCCTCCCCCACCGTTTCAAAATTCATAAAATTATTCTTTTAAAATCTGTCGTCAGCAACTTGAGTTCTCCCCAAGGTCTAAACTACCCCATTCTTGCTTTTTTTTGGCCGCATCAGCAGACGAAGAATTTGATTATTCAGCACTGAATATATCTCCTGTCAGAAAGATGACCTCAGATTTCACCTCACCCAACTTTACAAAGATATGATTAGCTATTGCCCAAGTCTAAATTGAGTCTGAAAGAAGAGTTAAGAGTTACCTCACTCATATTTCAAATGATATTTCAATACTTTCCTGTCATCAGCACATATTGTAGATCTATTTAATTTTTAAAAGTTTTCACTTTTCATTCCATCAGGACCGGCACATTTCTTGTGTGTCTATATTCTAAAAAACTTACATCCTACCAAGCCACTATCCATCCCCGGAGTTACCGCATAATTTCCAAACAATCACATGCACCGTTTTTGGAGCTCTGTAAGCGGGAGCGAATAGCAGATACGTCCGACCGCCACCTCTACTCACTACTATCTCGACCTGTTCAAAAAGTATGCCACTAAGTCAATTATCTTCAACTTGCTCTCCGCACTTGCAAGAGTGATTAAGAAAAGTTTTTCAGTGACTATGAAATGAGTTTTCTGAATGGTGACCAGGACAATAAAAATTCTGTCTACAATAAAACTGGAAGGGAAAAGGTTTCATTGAAAGAGACAAGGAGAGAAGAATTCTAAAACGTAAAAGCTCAAAGATATGAGCTGGAGGCCCGTAAAAAATGCCCTTAGAAATTTAATGATTAAGCCAGAAAATAGTTTATATAGCACGTAAGGAAAACCAATCAGCATAAGAACAAGTGAAACACAAGGAAAGGTAAAAGAGGAATAATTAAGAATTCCCACAGAAACTTACGCATAAGGAACGGCGATTTAAGGAAAAGCAGCACAAACATCTAATAACCCTTTATGCTATAAAGTTATTGTGGCCAGTCCAGTAGATTACCTCAGGGAAATCAAGGACAAGAACGTAAAATTTTACAAGATCCCGAGTCAGAATGAAAACGTTAAACGCATACAGTATGTTTTTATTGAATTTGGACTGGTATTTACAGATTTGTCTAGATATACAAGAATGAATGAATCTACAGTGGAAATGACTAATATATAATTGAATCTCTTCCAGATATAGAATAAGATAGGAAAGGATAAAAGCTGCTTAGTTTCAGGGTCTTCATTAGTGGTGCAAGAATGGCTGTCAAAATTTCTTGCTGTGTTGGAGGACCATATGTTAGAATATGTAGACAAAAGAGTGTTTGGTATGTTGTAAAGATGACTGAGACAGTGGCGTATTATGTTCTCGTGTTTTCATTCCTGAATTTGAAATTGTTGAAGAGGAAAAAGCATAGATTAAATGTTTGCGTGTAAAATTAAGGACGTGGAGTAAATGGAACTCGGGTAAATAAGAGTACTAAAATGTTTACGCAGATGGCGGGGGAATGGAAATGGCAGATTTGTATAGGTATTTTAGAGCATATATTTTGGATGATGTTGAGAAGAGAGACGAGCTAAGTCACAAAAATAAATGTCGAAATGATGTGTACGAAAGGTTAAGAGAACGTGGAGTGTCTATTAAAGGCACTGTTGAAGTGTATGAAGGGCTTGTTATGCCGCCTATTTTATATAATCATGGAATATTGCTATAGAATGAAAATGGAGGAAAAAAAGGTGGAAGCTGTTGGGAAGAATTGCCCACATGTAGTATAAGAACTAATAAGGTGAGAAACGTAGAGATACGTAAAAGGAGTAGTGGAAAGGTTATAATGTAAATACGAAGGTAGATTAGTGGTCTGAGAGTGTTTAGTCATGGGGAAAGAATGGATTATGATAGGTTGAGGTTGGTGTATTGATTGTACAATGTGGAAACAGTGGGAAGAACGTGGGGAGGAAAACCTAGAATGGCTTGATAGCCGGTGCATAAGAGGTATTTGAGCGGAAATTTTGATAATTCATATCACTCTAACCATGACAGAAAAACCTCGTAAAAACTTTCGAGTCTGCTGACAAACAACGAAGCTGGCGTATCTTAATGAAGTTGAGATTTTTAATATGTTCCTGGATTAAAAACGATGGTTAAATTACCCTATCAAGGCTGTACATTTTAATGAAATTTCATTTTAGTTTAATGAGAAGATTCTGCATTCTGAATAAGTCTGTTTTTCAGTCATTTTTTTTCCTTATGTGTAACGAACGTTTAGGAAGCATGTTTGCTTAAGAAGACGTCTGAATTACTGAAAAAGTATAATTGTGTAATTCTGCTGATCCTGTTTGAAGAATCGGAGGTGGCAACCCAAAAAAAATTGGTTCAGACCGCAGTGCGCGAAACTAAGCAAGAGAGAGAGCGAGAATTTTGTGAGCAAACATGAGATCAGGATGTGGGAAGGAAAGGCTTTGATTTTGAGTGGGATAGTATGAATTTTTCAGTGAGGATTAACACAAATATTACGTAACACTTGGATAGCAAGTATCATATAATCCCCCTGTGCAGAATATTTGTTGGACAGTATTTTTTCATTATTGAATTACTGTCCGACAAGTATATATGAAATTAATATATGGCATTCCTTGCTTTTCTAACACCAAAAGCATTCAGTGATGCTTTAGCCGAAGAAAATTCTAGCGTCATTCGTATATCTAAAATGTTCATTTTCACTTGTAAATGTAGTTATGTGTTACGACTTATGTAGCTTCGCTTATCAGCAAGAGACCCAAAACCAAGCCCACGCAGGGCCAGGGAAGACATTGGGCCCGTTTCCTGAAAAATCTTTTTTTTTTTTTTTTTTTTTTTTTTTTTTTAGGACATGGAATTAGCATGCTTCTTCCAAAACAGAATAGCCTAGAACTAAAAGGAAAAGGCTTAGAGCAGATATTCACTCAGTTCTTTCCATGCGATCCGTAGCTGGAAATACCTATCGTCAATTTTGCAAGGGGAAAGGAGAATGCAGCCCCTGGTTATGTCGACAGTTTTATACGTATGTTTTTCTTCTTCAGGAAAGTGGATTCTTTCGAAATTGTAAGGATGGCAAAGCCGACACATTTCATGCCCTTCATTCTTGTCATTAACTTATTGCTCAAGTGAATGTTGAACAGTGCACATCTATTAATTGTCAACTGCCAGGAAGTGAAAGTTAATACAGAATGTTCAGGATTGCAACATGATACGAAGTTCGTTTGCAGGTGTGAGGCATTGTTGATAGAAAAGCAAATTCTAATCTTCCTGCATTTAACCTTCACTGATATGCACATAACATGCTGAAATCTATAGATATTTGTAGTATTTACAGGCATACGGATAATTATTTGTAACTGAATTGGCAGGTTCTTAATTAGCCTTGATTTATTGATGCGAATTTGTTGCTGGATATTATGTCATAAGCTGTTGGTTACGCAGATTAGCTATATTTTTTTTAGCGTTATACTGGTACTGATTTCGTCTTTCTCTACGATTTGGTTACAGTTGTTTGCTGGTTATAAGAGTAGATTGTATCATGCTGCATTTCAGACACTCCCACTAACCTGAATTGAAGTGACTTTGATTAGTTTCAAGTAACTATGTTTTAGCCCAGGCTTTAGTTTGTTTTAATGTAGGGAGCTAGCATGTCACCAAAAAATAGTCTCGCGTACACAAATGAATAAAAGTTTAATATGAAAGGGATTTTTGGTATCGCTTATAAAGCGAGAGAGATATTATAACAATTGGTAAACGTTGACAATTCAAAGTCTTCTACCATGTGTTGTGCGGCAGCATGTTTGGAATTACATTCTATCCCAAACAGGTTGATCGTGAGAGAGTGAACCCAAAATATGATAACGTTCAGACCACGTGTTTCGACGTATTACTTAAGTACATCGTACTCAGACAGTAGGTTGTTTAAGAGACTTGATTCTAAGAAACTGATCTGATATCGGATCTGATTTTGCTCCTGCTTTTTTATTTAAGTTTGTTATTTAATATTTAAAAGTTATTTCGCTCCTCCTTTTTTCATCTTTAGAATAATCAGCCATAGAGACTGCAAGGAAATATGAGGTTATAGCGATTTTTCCAAAAATCAGTAGCTAAGAAAACAAAATACACAGACCTAGCGAATGGTGGGTAACACTAAAAGTCTGGCTGATATTTATTTTCTTACTTGTAGCCATAGTATGCACTTGTAAAGATATTTCGTTTTTTCGCTTCGATGTTTTGTAATCTAGATTGTATGACGTAAGGAGGGATCTTCGGTAAAAGTACGGTAACTGATAATTTTACTTCGCCTCTGAGGACGAACCCAACGCATCTATATGTTATCATACAAGGAACAGAACTACCACATTACCAAAGAAATTCAATAGAAAAAAATTCTTGGGAAGGTTGGAGGGGAAGCTCATATCCTGTCAGTTACAGTAATTGGGTTCCAAGGTGGAGGCAGCCAAATATAAGTTCCTTCAACCTATCGTCTCTTCTGAGGAGACCTTTACTCGAAATTCTCGCCAATGAATTTCCAATGGCCGTCGTGACTGGATTGGTTACTGCTCTTTAGGCCATCTTCTACGGCCTCCCCTTGGAATGTCTATGACATCTTCTCTATCGAAGATTCCGTCTTCTGGGGTTATTTTCATAATCTGACATCCCTTACTGCTACCGATATCATTTCTTATTTTTACTAGAGATGTTGAGAAAGTTCTGCATTCACGGTATTTTTGTAAGTATGTTCTCACACTGGTTCATGCATAAGAGGAACAAAAATAATGGCGAAAACTTTATAGTAATGTAAAAACATAAGAAACCTTGGCCTATAGCTTGTCTCTAAGTCCTGATTTTTTTTTTTTTTTTAGTTTACGTTCGGTAGTTATTTCGGATTCCAATATTGAATTTCCAACCGTATATTTAATAGCAAACGGCGTGTGAACCATTTTTTTCTTCGTTTAGTTTTAGTTAGTGGCCTTTTGTTACAACACGTTGCGTCGTAAGTATTCCATTTCAGTAAGAAAAGAAATAAAATTATCGTTTCGTCCTTCTCTTGGCAATGAATTTTCCGCTAATTGCGATACAAAAACCGTCTCTTTTCGACAGTTATCTTGTTCCTTTTGCAAATACAAGGTGTTCCTGAAATTTTGGACGGATAACACTGCCTACTGTTAAAAATAGAAAACAGAAAAATTTACCAGTTTTTGTAATAAGTAATGATGATGATACTTAAATCGAAAGGCTATTCAGTAGGAAATGTAAAACCAGGATATCATTTTATGAAATGAAAGAGAACAAACGTGTAAATATTTACTGTGTTATAATCATAAATTCATAATATGTAGGGTGAAGGAAACTTGAAAAAGAAATATATAATTATGATGGTAAAAGTACCTGAAGATAACAGTACCCTTTCCATATACTTCAGCAACGATTACATTCATTACTAAAACCAGTTATTATTGCATTATCCAGGAAACATGGTTTAGTCACAGAATTTGAGGAAGCTGCAACAAATGATCCCGTATTTGAATGAACGTTCTTTTTGATAACGTACCAAGTTTATCGTTCTTATATTATCGTATTTCCTGGGCTTTAGTGTATGAATTAAGTTAGTCAGCGCCATCCCCTAGTTCTTTCCCCTTGTTGTGTGAGCTGATGTTGGCCAAAGGGAGAGGAAGTTAACGCTAATTCTATTATTCAGCTCATCTCTAACTTCATAGGAAAAGAGCACGCGGTGTAGTAGCAAATGGTATTAGGCAGTTCCTGGAAGATATTTAAAGTAGTGTAACAGAGTTAAAGAGTCTGCTGGTAGATGAAAGCCTATAGCGGGATGATAACCGAAGGTTTTTTACTTTTCCAAGAGCTTCAGCCTGTCAGTCTTGATTTATTAGAAATAAGTGGCAGAAGTATTTGCCTCTCCTTTGAACAACTTCAGATTTGCGGGGCTTTCTTGTATGCAGTGTTGGTGCCACATCTGAAGAGCTTTTTCTCAGTTTATTCTTCCTGAAAGAGTCAGTTAAAAACTTTACTTCTGATAAATGACTTGGCTCTTACGTCCCAGTCCAGATAATTCATTCAACTCCAAAAGTCACCCATCTCTATGCTTTCACCCCGTCCCCGTTGAGGGGTAGTGCCATTAATGCACCTCACGCGGTGCGCTGTATGCATTACATAGGGCTCTTTGCAGTGTCCATTCAGCCCCTAGCTGCAACCCCTTTCATTCCTTTTACTGTGCCTCCGTTCATATCTTTCAGGACCTCTTTGGATTACTGCTTGTCGCCTCCAGTCTGTCGTTGCACACGTGAGGCTTCATTATGTTTTCAGATGTAAGTCCTGAACTGAAGAATCCGCCCTTTTCTATCGGTTTTTCCACTCACAGAAGAGAATGTGATTGATTCGTATGCGTTCAGTGTAAGAGAGAGATAAGCCTTTTAATCTGCCCAAGTAACATCGGGGAAATGAAACACAAATGCAGTGTCACATGTTACTTCCATTGTACAATAGTGATCGCGTTTGTTTCGTTTTAAGTATTTTTTCCGCATTGTTGAAAGTCATGATAAACTTATTTTATTTATCCATGAATGAAATAAGTTGATTTTTTCGCTGATTTTACTGTATTTTAGTTCAGAGGGGGTTATTCATTTTCTTTCCCTCGTTGAAAAACTACTCGATTTAAAAGACTCCTCTTTGAAATTGGTGTGTGAAAAGATTAACTGTCACGGGTAGAATGCAGATCAGTGGGTCATGAATTACTTGAGGGGAGGGGGGTTCCAGTAGGGGCGAATCCCCCCCCCCCTCGGCTAGGTTAGGACATGGCGTCCAAGGTTAGGATAGGTAAAGGTAAGTCTGGTTAGGTCATATTCCCTCTGAAATGTCCACTACAAAAATGCCTACGAGACCTATAGTAGTCCTGTCCTCCTACTGTGCATTCGCTCCACTGTCACCTCCCAATGATCTAAACGACAGTTCCAGAGAACTCTCATGAATTTTAATTTGATAGTATGTTGCTTAGTGATTAGAAAATACCATGACCTAAAGCCCGTTGATGTAAATACAAATAATAGATAGTTTTATGAGAATACCATAGAAGAGACCTAATAGGAATTGTCATAAATCTGTGCAAGGTTTACACTTTTCTTGATTACTGATTAAATTTCCTGTAGTCAGGTTCCTGAAATGATTAACTACTTATTTCTCGTACACTCCACTGTCCATGACTAAAACTCTGTTACTGTAAATTGAGTATTTTCTGCTATGTTCCAAAGTAAGAAATAAATTTTCTCTGATCACAAAAAACATTTATGCTGAATATGACCTGTAATGTGAGCTACACTACTATTTATTAGCAGAAACAAATTACAATACCAACATGGGCGTTATTACATGAGAACGAACGCAGTCCATTTCATCACACTTTATCCTTGCCTTTCATCGGAAATTTTGAAATTCCCTATTATACACATGATTTCTCCAAGGCGATCAATAAGTCTTGCTCAATACAGTGGTCACATAACTTCCACATTGAAGCGTTTTTCCATTTTTGTGTATTGTGTGTGATTATTTTATTACCCGTAAGAGAAAAACTTTCATATATTGTCTGCTTGTTTTATGAAGCATTTTCCTAACAAATGGACAGTATTCTGTGAAAGCTTGCTTTACAAGTTAGTGCCTTTATGTCTTGCTCATGTGAATGTCTACACATTTTGAATAAAGATGTTGACAATGATTACGGTATTTACATTATAACTGGTCATCTTTATTCCTATCGGTAAGTTTTGACGCTGAAAAGAACGTTTCCTGCCTTTTATTGTTAACTGTTTTCCAGAATGAGTTCATCTAAGTGGCATCGTATGCGTGAAAATGTTAACCATGATATTTTCTTAGTATATGAACAATGATTTTTATTTGTGTGAATGATCTTAACACTTATATTAAAGTTTTAATGCTTAAAAGAGCCTTACCGCCCTTCTCATGGTTAACTTTTCCCCAGTAGTTTTATTCATGCGTGAACTCATCAGTATGACATGGTATGCGTAAAAATGTTAACTAGAATTTTTATGTAAAGTTTTGGAATATTTGCAAAGATAAGTTTATGCTCCATTGTGAACAGGCATATCTTCCAAATTAGATTCAAAATATCTTTATTGCTTACTCCATGAAAATTAAAGGATCGAGAGCAAGACAGTACAGGTCTTCTTTTTAATATTTTATTATTATTATTATTATTATTATTATTATTATTATTATTATTATTATTATTATTATTGTTGTTGTTGTTGTTGTTGTTGTTATTATGGTCTGCGGTTAGAGGTCTGTGACAAATAATTTTTTTTTGAAGTCCTTTGTATATTATTGACAAAAAAATAATTTGTTCTATTTCGGTCCGCTTTCACTTTCATATAACAAATAGAAGTAACCTTCACCGTTATTCTCTCTGATGACCTATATTTCAAACTATGAATACCCACCAGTCAAAATAGGTTAACCTTTTCATCTCCGAAATTATATAGATGTTAGGTTATGCAATTGATCTTTATACCGTTTACATGCTGTAGAAAATGTTCAAAATTCTACAAACCATTTTATTGAGTAAATTGTTTCATCAAAGGACGAAGCAAATAAAAATCTGCTCCAGTTATTAATGGTCTGTAATTTTTTATCTTTGATAAGGGACGAAATATTTACGGTGGTCTTTGTATTTAGTGAATTGAGTTGGAATTCACTATCAGGAGAAAACAGAGCCTCATTTAGAAAAGCTATAATATTTTTTTTCCATTACAATTTCTGGTTAACTCGGTATGGATCCCGTAGGGGGTTGTTGCTGTCAGTGCACCTCACGCGGTGTACTGTAGGCATTACTTCGGCCCCTAGCTGCATCCCCTTTCAATCCTTTTACTGTACCTCCGTTCAAAATCTTTCTTCCCTTTTACTTTCCACCCTCCCCTAACAGGTGATTCATAGTGCAACTGCAAGGTTTTCCTCCTGTTACACCTTTCAAACCAGAGAGGAACAGATAAGAGTGTTGGTTCTATATATATATATATATATATATATATATATATATATATATATATATATATATATATATATATATATATATATATATATATATATATATATATATATATATATATATATATATATATGTGTGTGTGTGTGTGTGTGTGTGTGTGTTTGTCTGTGTGTGTGCATATATATATATATATATATATATATATATATATATATATATATATATATATATATATGTGTGTGTGTGTGTGTGTGTGTGTATAAGATATATGTTTATAAATACAAACGTACATCCTACTACTATCGCGGTAGTAGTTATTTTCTTTTGTTGTATATCCGCTCCCTTTTTTTTTTTTTTTTTGGCCTGCATTCCATTACATTGTATGCCTTCGTTCCTTAGTGTTTTGCCTCTAATATATCCCCAATTTTGGCTCCCAGTCCGTAGCATTTTCTGCTGCATTTTTTCAGCAGAGTCTTGGGGGATTGTCACCTTCATTCCGTGTCATTTGGTACTTGTATTTGGCGCTTTTTCTTTCATCACTGTTTCACGTTTTTTCTTCTTTTTTTTACCTACTTTCCATTACTTTCTTTACCTCCATTCTGTTTTGTAGCTCCATTTCATTCCAATTTTGTCCATCACTCCGTGGCATTTTTTGCTTGCATTCAGATTTATTGCCACATTACCTTTGTATTTTCACCTACAGTACATTCCATGGCTTCTATCACAGTGCCGTTACATTTGTTTCCTACCGTATGTGTGGTTGTGCTTCTGTTCCTTACCCGGTATTGGGTTACATTCCGTTACACTTTTATTTTTCTTTTTGCTCAATTATGTGTTATTATTGACTAAACACCGAGGTTTTAATCTGACTTCGTGTGTGACTTTCCTTTCTATTCCATGCCGTTTATTTATTTATTTATTTATTTATTTTCCTACATTCCATGTTTAATTTTTTTACTTCCACTTTGTGTTTTTTTTCTCCATCATGGTTATTGTTTTTTTTTGTGCATTAGTTCATACAGTTTTTCTTACATTCTATTACATATTTTTACTTTTCGTGGCATAATTTGCCAGCATTCGATTTGTTTTTACTCGTTGTCATGGCATTATCTGCCTGCATTCCTGTACGTTCTGTTTTCCGTCATTATCCGGCATTTATACTTTCATTCGCTCTCTCTATACTTCCACTTCGTGTCCTTTTAGTCTGCATAAAGTAGTTTCTTTCTTGTTCCATGTCTATTTGTATATTCCATTCTGTGTGTTTTTTTTCTTTTTGCCTCACCCTTTGGTATTTGGCCTTTTCATTTCCGTTAAGGGCCCCCTTTTTTTTTTGCTTCTATTCCATTACGTTCTCTATCTCCCATCTTTGCGATTTGCTTCCATTCCATTGCCATTTAACGTCAATTCTCAACATTTATTTGCCTTCATGTTGGATTATCATTTTCGTTTTATATATTTTTTTTTTCAACTCAGATTCGTTACATTATTTTATCATGTTCCGTTGCTTTGTGTTATCTCCATTCTGTGTTTGTACCTCTACTTCGTATCTCGTATTTGGTATTTTTGCCTTCATTTTGTAGGTTTACTTTGCCTACCTTAGCTGTGTAATGTTTATTTCCATTACATTATATTTCTTACGTTGTTTCCAGTGGAGTTTAGTTCAGTTGATTTCAGTGGAGTTTTTACTCCAAACTGTCGCTTTTTTTTTTTTTGCCATCATTCCTGGTTCTGTTTCCCTTCCTTTATCAGGCTTATTACGTCTTAATTCTGTTGCTTCTTTTTGCATCTACTCCATGGCATTTTTGCCTAGATTCTACAGCTTCCATGGTTGTCAATTTGCCTATATTTTTTATCCATGCCTGGCTGCCTTTCCTTGACATTTTTTTTTGCTAGCATGACATTTTTTCCGTTTCTAACCATTCCATGATATTTTTTGCTTGCATTCCTGGTCTTTTGTACACCTGCATTATCTTGCTGTTTTAACCTCATTTCCCTGGTCCTTTTATATTTATGCTAGAAGTTTTTTTGTCCACTCTGTCGTTACTTTCCCTACGTTACAGGACCATTTTTGTACTGAATTTCTTTTCTTTTTTTCTGAACCTAAATTCAGTGACGAACATTCAAGGTTTTTTTTCCTTAACCACATTCCAAGACCAGCAGAAACACATTACCCACGTTACCAGGAGAAATGGAAACACCGAGAGGCGCTATGGATGGCAGGCAACAATATTCCCTCGTTGTTGTTTGTGTTTGCTTGATGCTGCTACAGGAAGAAAATAGAATAAAAAAAATAAAGTACGTTGCAAACACTGACTTCAAAGGAAAACTGGAAAGGGAAGTTTTATACAATTTCAACGAACCAGTTCTAGGAAGAGAGTAATATCCGAGATTTCACTTGATTGCCTACATATGCATTTTGTTCATTACTGAAAAAGACGGAATGCCTCCCATTCACTAGGTGTTCGTAGCATCTAGGTTTTAGGAAAAACAAGGCATGGATAATAAAAGCACACGAACGTACGATATTTATGTATAATGCAGTTTATTATTATTTGCATACACTGTATATACATCATTATGTAAACATTGCGTTCATTTAGCGCCACGGTTTGCTAAATACTAATATAATTTTGCAAAATTACAGTATATTGCAATTTGGTCACTGGGTAACAACGGCGTAATCGATGCAAATTGCGGCAAAGGGTACGGAATGAATTTTTTGCGGTGCAGTCATTTTTTCTCTTCAGAGCAAGAATAACGGGGGATTTTAGAGACATTTATGAAATGCTTGAGAAAATTGCAATAAATTTGCAATTCGGTTGCAGTACAGCGATGTTGCAGTCCGTATCAATTTCGTTAAATGTGACTTGATAGCTTTGGACGTTTTTTGAGGTTAAAATGGAAATTTCTGTCAAACTTGACATAATAGGGTATTTTGAACTGCTAATCATAAATATGATTGCAGACCAGAAAACCTTGAAACTTTGTTTAAGTATAATATTGTTGTAATAATACAAATTACACCGCAGTAGTAAAGTTACAGACTACTGACGTTTTTGGATAGTTGAAATGAATTCTTTTATTTAAAGGATACAGTTCAAATTGCAATGTATTGTCAGTTTCAGTGCAGTATAACAATTAGGTTACAAGAGAGCAGTGTTGCAGTCAATAAAAAAAATTACCAAAATACCTATTTAATATTTTTTTTCTTTCAAACTGGGTATAAAAGTGTATTTTGGTTTGGTATGCCGAACACGTAAGCCATACTGCAATGCACAGCTACTTCGTAGCACTCTTGTTGAAACTATTGCAGTTTTTTTCCAAAAAAACACTAAGACCTGAGACTTTCCTTATTAGAGGGATTGTTCCCCAAGGGTGTTAGCCTTCTGGTTCTCGACCGGTTTCTTGTTGCGTCTGTATTCCCAGGTGTTTCTTTGTATACTGTATTTGCGTTCGTTCTTGAGATGTTTGGGCGTCTCTTCAAGCGGGAAATGTGAAATCGTTTGCTGCTCGAATCTTAATGACACTAATTAACAATTGTTTCCTGGAAGTAAAATATTCAAAGGCGAAATTCTGTTCCGGAAACTTAGGGAACTTGATTCGGATTAATTATACCTAATATAACTTTCGGCTCTGCTCTCGTCATCAGTCCATTAATTTCTCGGTATTCAGAGTTCCACAAGCTCTTTCGGAATGAACATCCTTGCTTCTGTTTCTACAGAGATTGCTGTCAGAAATGCTTAAGTTTATTCTTCAGGATTTTAATATGAATTCTTCATTTTTTCATTGTAAAGAATTTTTTTTTTAGCGAACAGCTAATAATTTCTGCAGGAAAGATTGTCTATTGTCAGTTTTTATCTAAATACTTCATCGTGAATTCATTGATCATGAACGAGGAGCAAGAACTCGCTTGTTTAAATTATTTTCAAAGTACGAAGAACCATTTTTTCTATGTAGTTAGTGACCTAGAAAACCTAGAACTAAATGCCATCTTTAACACGCATCGAAAAAGGAGAAATGAGTATGTGAAGAGAATGTTAACTGAAAATTTCTTTAAGTAATATGGATATCTAATGTAGATATCTGATCTTTAATCGTGCATCTGAGAACGTAACCTGTGTTCCCAGCACTGAGTAACAGCTCATACTACAGCTCCCGTTGAAAATATTCTGTCAGACAGGTAGTTTTACTGGTTTCTCACCATAGCAATTGAAAACTGATCACTGAAAACGGTAAGTCGTTATAGTACTGATTTATTCCATTTTATGTTCCAAGTTTCACATTTTTTTTTAACGGTATCCGGTAAAAATGGCAGATTAGGAAGTTTTAGTATACAGTATTATGCACTTATAATAACCCCCTATAAGATTTATGAAAAAAGCAACATTAGGTAAAGTACATCCCTGTTAAACTAATTGTGTCCTTGCTTTTTCACCACTTTACTAACAAAATGCAATGGAATTGCACAGCGAAAATTTCAGGAGAGGGAAACATTCTATGAGGTTTTACTAAGCATTTTTGATCACATATAGCGTTTTATGAAGATAAGTGCTAAGCATCGTAGACTACTATTCTAGCATTCCAAAGAAATATGAAGCTCGAGGAATAATCAATTATAGAACTCATTCAATGATATAGAAAGAGACCTTCGTTTTATGTTGTTTAATATTGATTTAACAGAAAGCTAAAGAATAGGTTCTAATTAGCCAGCGCTGTTAAAATCGGTGCCATTAGTGTTTTCCAAAGACGTAAGTGAAGTCATACTGAATTTACCTCAACATTTCGTGTCATTGCCTTCCCTCTTTTTGTTTTTTGGTTTTTATTATATCACTTTTCCGTCGGAAATGGAAAAATGAAAATCCTTCAGTATCTTCATGAAGAGGCAGTGATAATCAGATGCTTCAGAGTTCCCGTTATCAAAGTCATTTACGATCAGAGTGTAATGATTATCACAATTCTGATTTCCTGATTGATGTCGTTATCCACATTTTTTTTTTGTAAACATAAAGATGTATGTATATATGCATGTATGTTGAATATACTGAACTTACGCACATATACTTTAGTACTGGTGTTGTTGCACAGATTATTGAGAGAGAAGCAGGGAAGGACCCTTAAGAGAAATGAAGGTTTAAAAGCTTTGTATATTTTCCTCAGTTAAGTATTAAAAGAACCCCGTCAAAAGCTTACTCATTATTAACGTGAGAGACGAGGTCTGGATGATATAAGATAAAAAAAAAGCGCTCTAAAAAGGAGTTACTCCTGATTACACGAGCATCAAGTTCATACAAGAAGAAAAAATGTAAGAGTGCTTTTACTATCTAAATATTTAGAGAATTCTCTAGGTAGTAAAAATATATATGTTGAATCTAAGGCTCATATCTAGGTAAAAAAGTGAAAGAATCACGACTAGCTATATTAAACGAGAGGTCTCCTTCAGCTTTATGACGCAATGGCTTTCCGCTGTTTATATCTGCAGGAGTGATGGTCGAGGGTTAAGAGTGAAAAATGGGCCAGGCTTCCTGATGAGGGAGAATTTCAGTTCAAAGAGTGTGGGCTAAACTCAGGAAAATTTTTTTTTTTTTTTTTTGCTGGATTGAAGTTTTATTTTTTAAAATAGAGTAATTTATGAGCCATGGGTTCAGTAATAAAAATTCCTTTTGACAGGACTTCTTTTATTGAAACCACAAATCGCACACAGGTTTCGAAGTTCCACCGTTCCTCAACATTGTGGTGTTTGAATGTTACACAGTATACACGAAAACCTCAAAGGTAAACAAAAGAGAGAGAGAAATATGTATGTATATATATATATATATATATATATATATATATATATATATATATATATATATATATATATATATATATATATATATATATATATATATTATATGTATGTATATTTTATATATATATATATATATATATTATACTTATAATTCTTAGCATTTAGCTTAGTTTTTACATTTTTTGTGCATCTTAGTGTGTATGTGTGTGTGTTTAAGAAATTTTGTTATTAAAGCCTCGAAAACAGTCATAAAAAAAAGTTCAGTGGAGTGCTTGTCTGCCTTTTCCATATGTATGCAGGTATGCAAGTGAAGATTTCGTTTATGAAACTTTAGTTGTATCTTAGCATGTAACAGATCGTATTATGGGGTTATGTTATGGCCCCGAAACTAGCTGCAGTGAAAAGTGCCTACTCATGTGCTAGGTCGACCTATTCCTTGTGTGTGTGTGTGTGTTTATCAGAGAGAGAATAAGCGTTATCAGAAGCCATCAGACGGAGGCGTTGGATATGCCTTTAGGTGTAAAGTTTTAATGAAAACAAATGCTAGCCCCAACAAAACAAAGAAGTGGTGTGTCAGGTGTCAGAGAGATATCATAATTGGAATCTGCAAGAAAAGTGCCGGCCAAATGAAAAGGATGATGTCATCAGTTTATGATGGCCCGTGCCTGGTAACTACGGAGTAAATAGTAGAAATATTAATTAATGTTTAATATTTTCTCATCATAAGGTTCACCGCGCGGTGGACTTTAGTTAAAAAAATTGAAACAGAAATTTCCTTAGAATGACAATAGCAGGTTCGTCTTATCTTTCAGTTACCAAGTTTCTTGTATTTAAATAATTTTGAATGATTGATCGAAGAGAATGTTATGGACGATATATAAGCTGAAAAGTATAAGTAAATTTTATGAGGAATCAGGATGTCGACTTGAAGTTATTATATATCAAAAAACAGTACAAAGCTATTTTATTTTTTTAAATCATATGGAATAGGGTATTTGGATATTTTTGATATTTATGAATATGATGCATAAACCGTTTATAGGTTTCAAATTACCAGTGAGAATAATTTTTATAAATGGAGTCGTTAATAGATAATAGCACAAACATTTCACTATGACGGCAAACAAATATTCTATATAATATTCTAGATAAAGAAACGTAGGAAGGAGAAAGGAAACACGCCATTTACTTCATCATTTATTCAGGAGGAGCAAATATTAGGACCCCAATAACCCATTGATATCGAATTCACTAACCTGGAAATAACGTATTGCCTAAATAAGCATATTTAAGTGCATCTATCTTGGCCAGGATTCAGACCTAGGCAGTTGGATGCTTGCTTTTATTGTGGGCAGAATAATTTGCTGTATTTAGAAACGAAATTGGCCTATGTCCATCGTCGGAGCTTTTAGTGGCATACAGTCAAAATGAACTCTTATATCTTCCTGTAGCTGAGTGGATAAGGTCACGATCTCTCGTTCACATGTCCTGGCCTGGATAAACGTACTTAAATGAATTTACTTTCGGTGTCTGTTACTGGCAAGTGTAGTGTATTTTATATCGTGGGTTATTTGTGCCCTAATATTTGAAAGCTAAAATAATCATATGTAGTTAGTGACAAACTATTATATGTATGTATATATACAGTATATGTGTATATTATATATGTATGTATATATGTATATATTCATATGTATGTTTTATATATATTTATTTAATTATACATTATATATATATACTGTATATATATATAGACTGTACACACACACACACACACACACACACACACACATATATATATATATATATATATATATATATATATATATATATATATATATATATATACTGTATATATATATAATTATATAGACTGTACTCTTATATCGACGCACACATTTCCGTATGTACGTATGTATATATGACCGCATACCACAGGAAAATAAGAGTCATAAGATCTGTACGAGGCGCTCTCAGGTTTATTCACGTGTCGTGTATAAAACTGAATATTATTCTCTTTGCAAAAATGTTATTGATAAATATAACCAAAAACATAAGCAATGAGTTTATCTTGAGTATGTTGTTTCAGTTTGTGGCCGCATACCTCTGGATTATCTGTACTTCTTTGCCCTTCGACAATTAATCGTATGGTAGTGGTGGTTCTTTTTGTTTACCATTTACCATTCTTCTAAACTGTCTCACAAATGTGGCCTGATGTTGCGTGAATATGGAAGCTCTTTGTATGGTTCTTCTGACTGTTATTTTCTTGTGTGATTCATTTATACTAATCGCGTGCATCTCCTGTGATTTTTAGTTTTTTTTTTAGGATATATATATTATATATATATATATATATATATATATATATATATATATATATGTATGTCTGTGTATATGTATATATATACGTATATATATGTATATGCATTTTTATCTTTTGTAAAAGATGAATTGATATATCCGCCAAGAAGCACAACTGAATTAAAGTAATATAATTTTGACCTCAATTTTACTCAGAATTAAGTGCTAGACCCAGATTTTATATTACTATTTTGTTATGTAATAAATATGGCAGTGTAGTATATCATCATATGTACCTGTAAACACACGCACATACAAAAATCGCACGTTTTAAGAGGCATAATTCCACATAGATATTCATTGACAGTTACAAATTATTATTTACTCACCACCTCGGCAAGTGGTTGTCTTGTCAACAAGGTAGAAAGTTTTTCATTTAACAATTGTGAGACTTTCAAAGATACGATCAGTGAACGACGAAACAATTTTCAGTACTATTGCAACATATTGTATGCAGAGAGAGAGAGAGAGAGAGAGAGAGAGAGATCCTCTTTCTAGAAGTTTAGTAAATAAAAGATATCACTCAAAAAATATTTGTTTGAGTAATATAGATAAGGATGGCTAATACGTCAGCACCTCATTAAAAATTAGCTATCTTTAGTCGACTTTAGAAATTTTTCGAAACGTAGTATTAAGTTATCCGATTTAATGATAGAATGTTATCACCAATTCGCTATTAATTTAGTCAAGCCCCTATCTCGCCTTTCATTCCGGCGTCGATAAGATGGTGTTTGGCAAACTAAATGTAATCGCCTGTGTTTACGTTACATAATGATTTCATGATGCCCAGACTTTAGAGTAGAAGCAGGCCAGTCTCCTACCCACCAGCCTGATCATTTCACACCCACGCCTCTCAGAACACCTTAATAATTTGCAGACATTAATCTCTTCCTTTTATTTGGAAGCCATTGCCATTCGATTTATTAGATTTCAATAAATTATTCTTATACCAAAATTATAGTAAAATTTTCATGACGTAAAATGATCGTACTCTAGAGAAGTAAAATTTTCATGACATAAAGTGATCGTACTCTAGAGAAGTAGAATTTTCATGACATAAAATGATCGTATTCTAGAGAAGTAAAGTTTTCATGACATAAAATGATCGTACATCAGAGAAGTAGAATTTTCATGACATAAATGATCGTATTTCACAGAAGTAAAATTTTCATGACATAAAATGATCGTATTCTAGAGAAGTAAAATTTTCAGTGACATAAATGATCGTACTTTAGAGAAGTAAAATTTTCATGACATAAAATGATCGTACTCTAGAGAAGTAGAATTTTCATGACATAAAATGATCTTACTCTAGAGAAGTAAAATTTTCATGACATAAAATGATCGTACTCTAGAGAAGTAGAATTTTCATGACATAAAATGATCGTACTCTAGAGAAGTAAAGTTTTATGACATAAAATGATCCTACTCTAGAGAAGTAAAATTTGCATAACTTTTACTTGGAAACCATAGATATCAATATTGACTGCATGCGCGAAAATAACTGATTCCAAGTAGTGTGAAAATTACCATTAGCTAGAAATATATTCCGACTTAATAACAATAAGCAACAGTCATGCAACCAGTGTGAGAGTAATTTCCTGTTCTGAAGATAATCTACATGCGATGAAACACGCACGGTAGATAATATTGTCCTTGGATTGCTATTTTTTCTGTTAATCGCATGCAGGTAATGGTTGTTTTTATAATGTCTTCATAAAAAATGTAAATGCTTCGCAAAATTAACAGTCGATACAGCGCTGTCCTTCCGATGGGTATGATGCAACCTTGATAAAAATAGAATGTCAGTTATTGAAAATGCATTTGCTTAAAAATTTCCCAAGTTAAATATATGAGGGAACTTGGATGCATAGGTGAAAATTTCCTTCGTTTAATTTGCTCATGGGAGAACTGTAATGCAATTGAGATACCATATGAAAAATATATTTATATTATTTTTTATTTATTTTTCTTCTTTGCAACAAGATCCCACGTTTCCTTCTACTACTGCGGCATTCCCTGTGGAGGTTGGCCTCCATCAGGGATCGGCTTTGAGTCCATTCTTGTTTCTCGTCGTTATAGACACTATGACATCAGAATCAGGAACAACGAAGAACTTGGGGAACTGATGTTTGCTGATGTTTTAGTCATTATAGCAGACACAGAAGAACTGCAAGAAAGGTTTTTAGCATGGACAGGAGCCCTAGAAAGGAAAGGATTGAAAGTGATATGGGAAAGGCAGGGCTAATGATTAGTAGTAAAGGACATGAAGAAGTAAACATTCAAGTGGAAAATGGTACAGTGCTAAAACAGAACAATTAATTGCGAAAATGGAGGGAAGTAACTGGAGTTGTTTTAGACAAAAATAGGCATACACTAGTCAGGTCATATTTGCTAAAATCTCCTTAATGAAAACACTAGGTAATGGCAGTTTATTAAAGGGCATTACCTTTATTAAAATGGCATCAAACGCTAGATAGGATTGAGCTCGCTGGCCTGACTTTACGAAGGTTATTAGAACATTGTTCTCTATCTCTCTCTCAGTGTGGGATGCACGAAAACAAATATTGTATGTAATAATTCAGTCTTCTTTGTAGTCGATGTTGAAATGTCTTCTGAGAGTAGATTGGGGTCACCAACCAGTGGTGGAGGAGGAGGAGGGTTAAAAATGTCGATAATAAATAGATAAATAAATATATATATATATGTATATATATATATATATATATATATATATATATATATATATATATATATATATATATATATATACACACACACAGGCCAATGTTAGCTCTTAGTTGAAATAAGGTTAAGAGAGCATACAGTCGTCCTCTTAAACCATAGCACAGACAATAATCTCCCCATCGACCTTTTAAAAACACATCAAAATATATTCCTGTGCATGATTCGTTTATTCTGCTATTGTAATTTAGTGGTAAGGGAGACTGCTTTACGTGACTGCCCTGATAGCGCAAGGTTATTAATATTCCGTATTGAAAATGAAAATAATAAATAAAATCAGAGGAGAATACAAGTCTCACATTGTACTGTATTTAATATTCAAAAATGATTCCTGTGGAAATAGAAACAGAAGCTGCATTATTGTCTAGGTATTACTGTGAAAAGATGATTAACTTCGTAAAGTCTTCCCATAATTTCGAGGGAGGAATTTCGTATAAATCTTTAGATAAAATGTTTTGTATTTTGTTTGTATGATAATATCGTTATTTAAGGAAACCCCGGCGCAAGAAATAATTGAAAGTCATTATTATATTAATTAAACACAAGTCTACTCGAATTTTTAGGATTTTCTTCAGAACTGTCCACAATTCTTTTGAAATATGTTAACGTAACCAAACAAATGTGTGTTTTACCGGCTTATGTATTCATGATTATGTGTTTTTAAATTGAAGAATATGATTAAAGCATTCATTTCTTTTACATTCACTTCATTGATGAGCGATATTATTTTGCTCTTCATATTAGTTTCACGTTAAGAAATTTCTTTGTATAAATACATTTTATGAATTTATGAATTTTAGCTTTTATAATAATTACCCTTACAACCCCAGTTCATAATGCTGATACTCCTGATCACTCGTGATGAGGTGTTTTCTTTAGCTTACTTGTCATAGTTAAAAGAAATGAAACATTTGGTCGATAATTATGACTTATACATTTAACAATAAATATGACTTTTACATTTGACACTTTTATAAGACATGCTATGCTACTGGATTCTGTGGGTAATCATATATATGTCGACATCTTCCCCTAGTTATACTCCCTTTTTATTATTCCCTTCATCATTTCCCACTCTTCTCATTGTTTCATTACAGTGTTCATTTCACAAATTTCTTGTCCGCCATCAAATTTAGCGCATGAGTCGTAGTCGAGCTGTTCAGGTAGCAGAGTAACAGTAGGCCAGGGATTGCAAATGATCTAAAAAGGAATTTTTTAATAATATTCATTTGTGACGCGCCTCGCTGCCGTAGTAAACATCAAAGAGCGGGGTAAGTCATCCATTGACCTTTGCATGGAAAATCATGAAGGTGCGGACCCCTGGTTGTTGTAGACTCTCTGGACGTTTCCATCACTAGTTGTGAGGCACCCTTTCTGCTTCACTCAGAGGAGAGCAGTTTCACTCTCTACCTTCTTTCTGCTTCATATTCCTAAAATGAGCAAGATGACCCGAGGCACAGAGGTGACATAGGTGAGATTATGACGTTATAGTAGACATTGTCTGGTGATAAGGGTATAACTCATTACTCTTCAACTCGCCCCATTGGTTCTGGAATGGGCTTGCGATATAACCTGTTCAGTCACCTCATGACTGCAGAATTTTCTAAAATAGTCGATCTTTGTTAACTTGATATATAATATTCAAATTAACTTCTTCGATTTCTATGAAATTCAGCGAGGTATATCGGGATGTGTAGTTATGTTCGCTAGTAACTTGATTTTTGACAACTCCAAACCATGGGTCACGTATTCATTTGTTCGGGAATGAACACTGCCTTTGCTTTTTGTCCCCGTCCTCGAATGCAATTAAATTTTTATAGTCAATAAGTGCATTTATTTTTGTAACTCAAGAGTATGCTTTTGCACCTCTGTTTTTGAGATTCCAGTGTAAGGATAAATGGCTCAGTCAACTTTAAAAGTCTCATAGATAAAAGTAAATTCTTCTTTGATTAAGGATAAAATCTTAAATTACCAAAGAAATTGAGTAGTAAAATTCGAAGGATAAGAGGTCCTATACTTCCCTTTTTCAACAAGTTTGCTGGTATAATGGTGGTGTAATCACCTGAGTTCAATAAATTGTCCTTGACGCACTTTAAACATCAAAGGCATTTGCAGACAACCCAATTCTTTATTGCTTATGTGACGAGGTGATAAGTTTCTGAGACTTTTAGTGAGTTTTATTGGGATTTTCCCACAGATTCTCTTTCTAATTGTAAATTAAAATCTGTGATTTTTGGGGGTAAGATTTGTTTCGGTTTTACACATTACATTATTTGTATAATTCTGGGTTATCTAGTAGAATCATGATTGAGCCACAGATATTGGGTGTCCTTAATCATATACAGAGAGAGCGTCTAAAGTGGGAAGCAAATAAAATTTTAACTGCTTTGATGAAAAAAGCTTATGAATGAAAATAAATGAAGGCCTGAAAAATCGAAGATAGACAGTCTCTCTCTTCTCTCTCTCTCTCTCTCTCTCTCTCTCTCTCTCTGCCACCTAATCTATGTCCTTTATCACACGTCCTCCGCCACTCATGCCAATTTCGAACGCCAGACCATACATAATGCGCGTGAAATGCTTTTTACATAAGATTTCCCTTCAGACTCTTTGAATTCTCCATCTGTATCCAGGCTAAAATGGACTCTTGCCAGAGAGAGAGAGAGAGAGAGAGAGAGAGAGAGAGAGAGAGAGAGAGAGAGAGAGAGAGAGAGAGAGAGAGAGAGAGAGAGAATCTGTAACAAAAAGCAAAATTTTATTTCAAAAGTAGAAAATAATTTATTTCATTTTTCATTACAAGTGAAGTAAATAATTTACATTTTCTTGGATAAAAAACGAAATTTATTAAGGATATCCAAGGTACAGTATATTTCATTTGGAAATCTGACTACATTGCTCATTGACAAGATGAGTTTTATACAATTTTTATTAATTCTGTAATTTCAAATATATTCTAATATCGCCATCTGCTGCTATGTAAGTATTCAGCACCTATAGCCAAAATTGAGCATCCACCATAAAAATACGCATAAGGTAAAATTGCAGCGCAGTTCATATGAATAGGCCTGTCTTCTTCAAGACACAATTCAGTACGTGATGTGAGCTTTCCTAATTGAAAAAAAAGTAGTTTTTTTAGTTTTCCAAAAAGAAAACTAATATGCCGGCTTTGTTTGTCCGTCCACATTCTGTTCTGTCCGCACTTTTTCTGTCTGCCCTCAGATCTTAAAAACTACTGAGGTTAGAGGGCTGCAAAATGGTATGTTGATCATCCACTCTCCAATCATCAAACATAGCAAATTGCAGCCCTCTAGGCTCCTCAGTAGTTTTTATTTTATTTAAGGTTAAAGTTAGCCATAACCGTGCTTTTGGCAACGATATAGGATAGGCCACCAACGGGCCATGGTTAAAGTTTCATGGGCCGTGGCTCATTCAGCATTATACCGAAACCACCGAAAGATAGATCTATTTTCGATGGCCTTGATTATACGACGTACAGGAAACTCGATTGCGCCGAAATTTCGGCGCATCTTTTTTATCTGTTTATTCTTGTAATCAGCACATTAATTTCTGATGGGTTGACAGTTGACACCACCAGGTGACAAAAGAGTGAATAATAAGCTCCTGAAGACATATGTGACCTGGGGAAATTCGTGAATTCTCCAAGAGCAAGAGGCTGAAGGAGTTAGCCGCCATTCAGGTATTGTAGAGGTAGGATTCCCCGTACAGAAACAAGCTTACGAGGTTTCTGGGCTGAGTGCCGCTCATTTGCTGGCTGCAGCCATGCGTCAATCGTCTGAATGCTATTGGATCTGGGAGCACAAAGACATTAAAGCAACAGACAGACAGTTATAGAAAGGTTCGGAGACAGACAGACAGTTACAGAAAGGTTGGAAGACCGACAGACAGTTATAGGAAGGTTGGGAGACAGACAAACAGTTATAGAAAGATTGGAGACCGACAGACAGTTATAGGAGGTTGGGAAACAGACAAACAGTTACAGAAAGATTGGGAGAGAGACTCGCGGACAAGCATTGTAAAAAAGAGAGGATACACAGGGAAAGTATTAACAGTGACTCGTAAAATATTGAACCTTTCACTATTAATTCTAGTTTTTGCACATCGTTAGTGTATGGGATTTATCTCATCGATGACTCGCGATGACACGATGTACTTGTTTTACTTCGTACATGAAAATACCTGTATTTGTCCACAAGTATAACTGTCTCCTTAGCTCATAGCAGATGTGTTTGTTATTGATATCCAGACTTGTAAAATAGCAGTATATAAACCTAATTTACTCGGAAAAACTCGAAATAAGATCCATCACCTCTACAAAGTTTCTAAAGGCTCATAACTGAATTCAACATCGAGAGGCTCGATTTTCATAGAAATTTAAAATGCCTGCCAAAATGTATGCAAAGGTGAATAAGAAAATTAATAATTAATATGATATTCTGTAACCCTAATAACTATTCTGTTTGTATCTATGTATGTGTATTATATATATTATATATATATATATATATATATATATATATATATATATATATATATATATATATATATATATATATATGTGTGTGTGTGTGTGTGTGTGTGTGTGTGTGTTGTGTAGAGATATATATATATATATATATATATATATATATATATATATATATATTATATTATATTTATATTGCTCAGGCAGAATTAAAATACACGGAAGTTCAAGTAGGAAATGAACGGGTAATGTAGATACCGTGAGTGAGTTTGGTAATGAGAGTGGATTAGGCGAAAATGGATAAAATATGACAAGAATTGAAGATCCATAAGTTGACGGAGTATATGATAATTTGGACCATAGAGTCAGCACTTAGTATTTTGATGTTTTAGAAAGTTGCAAGAGAGAATAACAATGAGTGATAGGATGAAGTAGAAGCGTAGTAAAGGAAAAATGTGATTATTTTAGGTGGAGTTGCAAGGGTGAATACAGGTAGACGGATCAAGTAGTCCAGGTGTGAGAGAAAGAGAAGGCATTCAAAAAGGGGGAGAAGGTAAGCAAGGACTTCAGGGAGAATAAATAGTTCGACAAAACCTGAGAAAAATATTAAAAAGAAATTGACTTCAGAATAAAATATGCAAAAGGTGACGTTCTATCTGGTCGATAAGCGAGTAGTTTTCGGTTTTGTTGAGTGTTGAAGAAAAAAAAAGAGAGGCAGAACGTTATAGATGGCTGGATAAAAGGAATAACTGGTTCTTTTATATAGGTGAAGGTGATAAAGGAGTGTGTAAAAATTAGGGAGATATGATTTTACTTAGCATACTGTGGAAGGTGTATTGTAGGATTTAAAATGAGAAAATGTCAGATTGCAGAAAGATTCATAGTACAAGTGTGTATGGATGAAATTTGTGTTTTAAAACATTCATGTGATATTTAATGTGGGAATTGAATGGTAACATGGACGGTGGAGTAATAAGAAGCAGTAGATTGATACAGATATTCGAGGGTACTAAATGTTAATAACGGTTTGTTGAGAGAAGAGAATAGTCACAGAATAGTTCAAACAAAGGAAGTATTTTTGTGTGCAAAAGACCTGGAGAAAAGGATAGAATGTAAAATGGAGTTTATAATGGGGTTGTTGAGCCATCTCATAGCTATGGAATCGAAGTGTGGTTTTTGAGTGCAAATGAAAACAAAAAGGTGGAAGCAGTTGAGCCAGACCTACTCAAACCCACAAGTGCGTGATCGTTTTGTTCAGGTTTTCTGAATAGTTTTTCCTTGTGAGGACTGGCAGATGCTTTATTTTTTCTTCGAGGCGACCCTTAGAATATATGGATGGTTATCCCTTTGCTTTCGGAGACAGACCGAAGAAATCTTCGATGTCCATGGATAATTTACCTCCCAAAATTTCGATATCTACTCATATTATGAATGATTTGAATAGATCACAAAAATTACAAGATGACACGTTCATATAAGATAATTTTTTCACCTCCATTTCATAATGTATTTTTATTTGATATGCGTGAATTTATGTATGGATAGCCATAATATCGCCTGATGTCGAATTCACTGTACGTAAGGAATAATTCAGACCAAAAGGAAATTATAATGAGAGTTGCCTCTGTGCCAGCCAGGATTCGAGCCGTGGCCTGGGTTAGAAACAACGATAGTAAGCGACAAAAATACATACATCATCGTATATATATATCATATATATATATATATATATATATATATATATATATATATATATATATATATATATATATATATATAATGTGTGTGTGTATTCTATCCTTGAAAGATAAGTGAAAGTGTAATATTGTACTTGGGTATATGGATGCCTTCAGAATTAGAAGAAGTAGCTAGTTAATCATAATGAATTCTGCCTTGCATACACACAAAGATGGTGAGAGTAAATGCACATGTAATAATAAAGATTAAAATTTGATATTGAGATAAGATTTCCAACAATAATTGAATAAATAGTAATCTGTTCTTTGGTTAAATCTTATTTAGCGGTTAGAATTTACTCTTCTTTTCTAATGTTCCAGGAAAACAGGTATGAAGATAATTATTATTCTCTACGACACTGGTGTTGTTAGATACCAAAAAGTAAGAATCTTTTGCTAATGTTGTAACAAAAATGCTCATTGGTGTATAGGATTCTTTTTGTCATATTGAGGCCGTATTTTTCGAAGTTGGGGCAATTCTCCGTTACAAAATGGATGCGTTGATTACTTCCGGGACAAAATATGACACGAAGGTCATGGCAAGCTGCCAAAGGCACAGCGCCCGGCTCCCTTTTTTTTTTTTTTTTTTTTTTTTTTTTTTTTTTTTTTAATCTTCCTTCAAGGTTATATTGAGCTGCTTTTGCGAAAAAATGCTGGTTCAGTCATTCTGAAAGCCGAAATTCTTTCTTTCTATCAGAATGTGTTCTTGATTTTCTTCGTTCTTGGGAGGGATATCCTTTAAAATGGCGTTACATTTGGTCCGATTCCAAGGCACTTTATAGGGGAATAAGGGGAAGAGAAATAAAAGCATAACCGTCAAGGATAAAAGCCCAGAGGAAGAATCGTGAAAGCTATTCTTTTTCTTGTCGTATCAAATTTAGTGGAAAAGGCGAAATTCCAACCACGACACCAATAAGAAAATGGTGCAGAATAGCAACTGCAGTGATAAAATATATTAAATAAATAAAATTTCCTAATGGTTGTTTAGTTAGAATTGTTGTTAGTTGATTTCCTTATAATTATTTATTTTTTTACTTCTATTTCACTTTACTGTAATATTTATCCTAACATTTCTTATATTTACGTGTGTTTTTTCTATAGTGTGGAAAGTTGTTTGGCACCACAATGTCTTTTTGCATTGCTGATATAGTTTTTAAGTCATGAGTAACAGGAAAATCAATTAAAGAAAACCTGACTCGCTGTATATCATTAATTTGCAACTTAAGAAATCCATAAAAAGGGAACTTTGTTCGAAGATATTCACCTAGGTATGGAAAAAAATATTTGTTACCCTGTCTATTGAAGTCGTGATGATGATAATGATACTACTTATACCATTGGACAGATGGATCTCACTTGAATCACTAGGACTAAATTTATGATTTATTAAAAATGAAAGCATACCAATCGGGGCGTTTTTATAGGTTGTTGATATAAGATCAACAATACTTACTGTGTGTAAGCTGGTAATAAAAGTTACTTTCCTATTATATAAAAAAAACGGTAGGTATTATAAAGAGGAAAGAAATTACACTAATCTGTAAAACATGAGGAAATGCAGATGAAAAAAAAAACAAAGATTAATAATTGTAAAACGAAAATTTGACAACAGATGAAATCGTAATTTGAAATGTTACATACTGAGTGAACAGGATTCAATTAAGCAAACGTTCTTGCTAGCTTCAGTAAATAAAATGAAATCTCTCTGACAAGGAGGAATATAACTCGTGCTGGGAATATGGAATTTAACAGAATATAAAAGGTTTATCAGCTGCTGCTGATGCACTGAAACGGCCGCTCTTTGTTCCTCGGCTTGCAGCGTTGAAAGTATTTACACCAATCTTTTTCGGTTCTAAATTACGCGGGGATTAAGTGAACTCGTATTTGGAGAGGAAACAGATAGTATTTATTATTAGCTTTTCGCTCTTGGAAACCCTTTTGGATCTGTAGTTGATGTAAATCTTTAACTTCTTGTCTGTTTGGAAGAGGGGTAACTTATTGGTATAAAATACATTTTTTTCATCTCTATCAGGTTCTGTTTATTTAGTCATATGCGTTAGTAAGAATATAGCTCCCTTAATGTAAGTACAATGGAAAATAACGAAGGAATGGACGTGAACCTGATTTTATAGATTTATAAAAGGAATAACTGTATTCATTATGACATTTTTTGTATATAACTTAAGGATATGAAAACCCTGGGTGCAAATTCGTGGTGTAGGTATACAGACTGTATGAGGTATTCTCTAAACTTCACCAGTATTGAAAAATGATTTGGATTGCCACTATTACTACGCAAAAAAATTATATTTAACTTCCTCAGCAAGTTTCCACATAAAAAAATAAAGTAAAAGAAGTGAAGTATGGTAAATTACTGCTGTGAACAAAATACAAATAGAGATAACTAAATCACCGAAGACAGAAGGAAAGTTGCGAAAAGAAAAAAGTTTTGGCTAGTGAAGACATCTTCGTGAGTCGAAGCATGTATATAAAAATTGTGCATACTTTTTGAAGTTTAGAAAAAAAGTCTTTCTTGTTCTCAGTTTTTACCCTAGCTCGAAAACTCCCATGGCAAGGAAAAAGAACTCGAGGTACAAACATGTAATGGAATAAGTTTTTCAGACAGTTTTTTTATATTGCCTTTTCTACCTAGAGAGTGAGAGTTTCGTTTTCACTTACGATGCTGATGTTATTTTTATTTATTTCTGCTTTTCTCATTTCACATAGTTGCAATGTATTCTGTTGGTACTTTGCAAGTTAAAGGCTCTTTATGCGTATGTTGTGTAACCTTTCGCCTTTTTTTTTAATAAGAATAATTGTTCTAAATCAGTTACTTCGTTTTACAATTAACTTTTTCAGTCTGTTTCTCAACCCCCTCTTCTGCGGGACAACTGTTAATATTCATGACATTAGTGTTTTTCTTGGGGGGGGGGGCGTTTTCTTCATTTACTTGTAGAATTGACAGATTGTTTAAGGCCATTAAAGTTTTGTCCAAGCTCGGGATTAACTGTAATCATATTGATGGTGTTGCAGTACACCTGATAGTTTTGTTGAAATACTCCTGATAGCTATTGCTGTTTTTCGTTATATTATGTCAGCATTACGACAGCAAGTGGTCTTGCTCCAAAAGTATCCCGTAAGTGGTAAATTAATTTGTGAAAGAGGATACTTAAGTAATAAAAAAATCCAAGATAAGTGAGGAGGTTGAAACTTGTTTGTACTTTATTCGTATCCATCAGTAAGTAAAGAGAAAACTTGTAAGATCAGAAGAAGGAATTCCACCAGTGTTTTAGTTCAAAGGTTAACATTAAATGACAGACAAAGAGATAGTTTTTATCCATATGTAGTTAGGAGGTAAAAACGGAAAGAGGGAAATGTTGGAGATAAAAACGTCTGTAATTCATAAAGAATAAAACTGAGTTATAATTGCTGTGTAATATGTTAGTGTTAGTTTGTCTGCTGACAAGGTAGACTTTGAAAAATGCTACTGATTTTTTTTATTGAGTGGCCTCATAGTTTCCATCATTACATCATCATCATCATCATTATCGCCTCCAGTGCTGTAAGATGCGAAAGGCCTACGTAACATTCCGTCGCTCATGTAACTTTTTTTTTTTTTTTTTTTTTTTTTTTTTTTGCTTTATTTTCCACAAATATCCACTCATCTCAAGCCCCCCTTCTCTTAGCTCTTATCCAAGTACATCTGGATCTACAAACTCACCTAGTGCCCACAGGAACCCATATGTTAATATCACACACTATTCTCCCAGAGATTATGCATTGGAGACCTATCCTGCCATCTGACTCATAACGTTCTTTTTAAAGCCTTATTCTGAAAAGTGACAAATTTATTTTTATTGTCATATCATGATTCATGTCCAAGTAGTGGAACAGATCTTATTAGACTTGTGAACAATTTTACTTCTATATATGCAGCTTCAGTCTGTTCGATTTCCAAATTATAGTTAGACTGCCTATTGTTTGAATTGCCTTTTTAGTCGTTCATAAAATTCCAGGAAGAAATTCTGTATTGGATATTATTATTCCTAAATATTGGAAAGATTCAACGTCATTAATGTTTTGTTTATCCGGCTATTTCATCCTTTTGTGCGTACTCAGTCCTCATTGCTTAAACTTAGACTTATTTCAAATTCTGTATCTGGATATATGATGCATTTTGTTAAATAAGCTTTCTGGTCTCTCAATGATCTGCTAATTAAAACAGCGTCTGCATATTCTAAGTCTCTCTAGTTTCTATTGTTACTCCAACCCAGACCTTGTCTTCCATCTCCGACCACCTTTTTCATCATAAAGTCTATGAGCAGAACAAACAGCAAAGTTGAAATAACATTCTAAATTAGTACCTCACTGTTTAATGGGTATTCCATGACAAGACCTCATCAACATTAACAAGACCTTCCATGATATTGGTATGTGAATGTTGTCAAAAGCCATACCGCTGCTTAGTTTGTCTTGAAATGAATGTTTGATGTGTGCAACCCTGCCCAGAAACGAACTTTTTTTTTTTATTCAAGTTTTTTATCAATTGCTTTCTCCATTCTATTGATAATTAGCATACTGAATACTTTCATTACAACCAGTGTGACTGCAGTGTCTATTAAATTACCACATTAACTCTAGTGACCTTTGATACCTTAGCTATGACTTCCAGACCCCAGTCATCAAGTTTTGCGTACTAGAAAATAAAGATTCATTCCAGTGTGTCGATTATTGATTCCACTTTAAAAAATGCAAATTCATTCATAAGCACATTCAGATCTTCATCAGTTTCTGGTATACCAATCAAATTATACCCCATTTACCTGCTATTCATGTAAAGAATAAAATACCTGAGGAAGAAGGACTTGGTTTGTCATTTCCAGCGCCCATACAAGTATGCCCTTCATTTACATTATATGACCATGAAATGACCCTTCTAACAGGTACCTTGCTGTGTACAATACCATCTATACTTAACATCCATCGCCTGTATATTTTGGAAGCACTGGAGAAACTGACATATAAACTAAAACCGTATCTCAGTGTCACCCAGATGTTTTTCTGCCTCCCACTATAAGGAAACCCCTGTCCATCCGACTACGATGCGATTCGTGATGGCGAAACCAATCATTCTTATCATACCAGCACCGCCCCCCTCACGAACAATGCCCCAAGGATACCCTTTGTTAAGAAAGATCATGGAGACAAGCCATCAACCAGTCAGTGCAAAATGCATTCAAGTTATTATTTTACTCTCCATTGATATTAAATGAATATGCCCCTTACCATCCCCATTGTATTCCACTTTAATGTGGATAGCCTAAAATAACAACAACATTTGTAATCTGGTGAACTCATATCATTCAGAGGAGCAGCATTTAATGTCAACCTTGCCATGTTGGATAAGACGAAGTGTTGACTATGTCATATTTTGTATTTATTCTACGGGTAATAGAAGAGAAACCAAATTGTCCCCATACACCCAAAGCCGCTAACGTCATGAATATTGGACGCTTACTTTTAATCTTTACTCCACGGAAAATAGAATCATAAATCACTGATAGTCGATTATAAAAGATGTTCACTTCATACTGCAGTCATCTTGCTTGCAGGGTCTCCTTCCTAATAATAATAACGTTTTATCCATAAATCAAGATAGATCACTTACTTTTTGAAGCAGTAGTTTGGGTATGATTATTAATTTTTTCCTTTGAACTCTCAAATATGTAAGCACATATTGTTACCAAAGATTTGTTTGCTTGATTTTAGGCATGCACATGTGCAATGTAGATTTATTGCAAATATGTAATATATGCTGAAAGCTAGTAAATTCAATAAGGAGAAATAAATTGGAATAATAAAAAAAAACTTTAGATACTTCTACAGCATTATACGACCGTGTACCAAGTAGAGACTATGTGAAAACCATACTGATATTGTAAAAATGTTTGACAAATTACTTCCCCTGTATCTTTGGTCAAGTTGCCGTTTTAAACTTTCTGAATAGCGTAAGTTTGTGCGACCTACTTGCATAAAAGTTATACTGTTTTGTTTTGTCGGTCAGAGAATAGTAGATATGGTAGTATCTGGACGAACATTAGAAGGAAAGCCAAATAAAATGAAAATAATAAAATACCTAGTCATGGAGGAAAATTGAAGCAGAAAGGAAAACAAGACCGGAGATAGAGGTGAGAACTCCTTCCACGCCTGTCACCGTATGGAAAAAGTTGACATAGAAACGTGGAATTTATATATATGTATATGTATATATATACTATGTATAATATTTATACATATATATATATATATATATATATATATATATATATATATATATATATATATATATATATATATATATATATATTATAATGTGTGTGTGTTTATGTATGTATTTTTCCCTTCGCATGAAAATACTCTTAAATTACACAAGATTTACTTTCCTTTTGTCCTCTGAACATGAATGTTTGCCTTTGGTCATAATTTGCGATGCTAAGAATATGTTTAATTTTCGTAATTTTTGCCAAAACATTAATGGGTAAATAAGAAACAAGTCAGAATATATGTTTCATACAGACTGACATCGTGTCAGGTCGTTGAAAAATAAATTATCTGCTAAATATATACTAAAATGTCAGAGAAGAAATATATATCACGTTGTCTAGCCCAGAAGAATGACCAGATCATTCATTTACTGGACGATAGGTTTGAATTTCCTACCCATAATATATGCAGCAAAGGGTGTACGAGACGTGTAATCCGTGAGGGAACGAGGCATGAACATGATGATGTCCAAATGATTGAACCGAAGTCCTTTGAAGACTGTTGGCAGTGAAGTTGGAGGCACTCTGAAGTTAGGGATGTCAAGAACTTGATGACATGAAGTTGGAAATGTAAGGTTAGAGATGGAAGATTAGAGTGGGTGTGCAGTTGATGGCGCAGAGTTGAAGTTGTAGGTCTTGCAGTGGCAAGCACAGTGATGCATAAGGGTAGCAGTGGCATTCTTGTTTTTACAGGGATTCCATCCGAGCTTCGTTTTAAAACCATTTTGCGCCGGATCGGAGAAACTCGATACCTTGTTTACAGTTACGTTTCATGTAGAAGTTTATTGCCCTCTGTTGCCTGCGGTATTGGCCTAGAACGTGGTTTGTAATTTTTATTTAACTTTTTTTTTTTATCCGTACATTTTCCTGTTTAAACATCCCAGCATGCGACAGAGTGTTTAAACAGCAGTGTCTTCTAGATTTTATAGTATCGTATCAAACCCAACTTTTTCTACAAAGTCTTGTAAATAGTGGGATATTGTCATAGTACCAGGCTTACACATTCTGATAATTGTCATCATCCCAATATGTAAAACATGGATAATTTTTTTCCTGCACAAGAATTATGTGCATCATATACATAATAAAAAGAATACATTATTTATATATATATATATATATATATATATATATATATATATATATATATATATATATATATATATATATATATATATATATATATATATATATATATATATATATATATATATATATATATTATAATTTGAGATGTGTGCAGTGGCATTTGAGTTTTTGTTATGAAAAAGTTATAATTAGTTTATGTTTTAACACGCTGACTTTTTTGGTATGACAAAACGGCTCTGATTCAAGCTTGTGTTTTCATTTAAAACACAAATATGCAAAACGTGAAAAATCAAATATACGAAAAATCGCCCTCGTTTATTTTGCTGTTGTGAGTAATAGCGTCAATAGTGTTCGCTAGATAACGAACTAAATTTTCAAAACTTTATAATTGAATTAATTCCCTCGAGCCGAATTGGTGGTTTCAGTTTCCCTAAAACATTTTACTCAGAATAATATACTGTTGTTCAATGAACATTAATTTTTCTAATGTTTAATTTTCACCTGGCCAGCCACACAATAATAGTCTTTGTTCCGTTGAAAACAGGCACTGAAGCCCCGCAGACTTACACATGTTAGTGTAGTGGCCAACGTCTTATTTAATGATAGTTCACAACCCATTAATCCAGATCTATCTCAAATGAGATGAGATGTTCTTGAGATTTTGTCACCTTCAGCCACATTATTACTTTAATTTCTTGGTTCCCAATAATATGTAGCTTATTGTGCTATTTGATTTTCTTGTGAATATTGAATTCATAATTGCCATGTCTGAGAAAGAGCTTCCCTTTAGTATGCAAGTGTGTCTTTCTTCTATACACTTATCAACGCTTATGTTGAATACAATATCTTTAACATGTATCTTTTTTTCAAGAAAGTTTTTGTTATGAAGCATTAACTGCTTTTTTTTTAATGCCTACAGGCTAGTACCACAATATGAAATTATATCAACATAAATACGTTTTAACTTTGGGAAGAAGTTGAAAAAACCCAAGCAAAGAAACCTGACTTTCATCTTAACGACCTACAAAAACTACAACCCACAGTGGGTAAGTGTTATGACATTAGTATTTGTAGATGGTGACTTAAGGTATTATCATATTGACTGAATAATCATTATTTATGTTTTGAATGTGTTACTTGGCGAATCTCAAAACTAATTCCTTAGAGAGTAGTGAGTCAAATAGGATATTTACTATTCATAAATAAAACCAGAGATTAGGTAAATAAATTTTAGACATCTCGAGATAATTCGTCACAGAACTGGATTATGATCATTGTTTGCAGCTATTTCATGAAAGTATCGTATGTTTATTAATCATAAATCAGAGTAGGTATATCATAATATATATATATATATATATATATATATATATATATATATATATATATATATATATATATATATATATATATATATATATATATATGTGTGTGTGTGTGTGTAATCATTTCATACTCCAGTGGTTTGATCATACTGTCGAAATTTTGTGCACAGTGTTTGCCATTTCTTTATTAGTTAATTAACTGCAGTGAGTGAGTGATATGTTTTTTCCTGAACCACTCTTGATCAAGAAAATGATACTACTAGAAATAACGTACAAGTATAAAAGTAGATACTTTTAGTCGAAAGACATGCCAATGAAGATTATATTGCGTGAGGAAAGCATTCATTAAAAGAAATGCAACGCAGTAGGTTTTTATTTGTATTTCATTAATCAAAAGGCCACAGCAACTTTGATCTCTTATCCAATCGGACTTAACCAATACGCATACATATTGAGAGCAAATTAGGAGCTGTTGACCGAATTTTCATGTTTCGTAAAATCTCCATGAGACTGTTTATTTTAAATATGTTTTAAGGAAGATTATTCTCTCATGTACACATCATAAACAGTTTATATGATGTTTGTCTTGAAATGGGGTGTTTTAAACAAATTATGATTATTAGTCGTATTAATCCGAGAGTGTGTTTGTGGTTAACGTGAAGCAGTAAAGTTACTTGGAAAATGATTTTTTAATGCTTTTGAAAATGTCCGTTTCCTGGGATTTTCAACACAAATCCACGTGTAGTAACTATCATGCAATGTAACGTCTATTAGTATCAGCACATCTGCTATGTATGCTGGCCATAATAAAATTTATCTTGCAATTACAGAAGCAAGATATTTTAATTTCTTTCCTGTATTCCTGATTAGACAGTGCATTAAGACCGGTAAAATGGACTTAACAAAATGATAACAAAGAAACACTTAGCACATTAAACCTCTTTCACGTCATCATCTATCGAACGCTTTTTGCGTTTTTTTTTTCTCCCTCCTAATACTTCCGAACTGTGAACTCTTTTTCACTAACCTATAGTCGTAGATCCTTTCCATAATACCAGACAGTCCAATAGCACTACGATCCATCCTCTTACTTGCAATAACCGTACTAAAACTTTTTGCACACTTTCTCATGTCTCGTTTGTTTCAGTTCATCTTACACCACATATACACTTAAAACAGTATCTGAGCTGAACAGCTACATTATTTTATTATTATTGTTAAAGTAGTTTAACCAGATCACTGAGCTGACTTTAAGCTGTCATAGGGCTGGCCGATGAACAGCTACAACCTACTTTCTTTTGCATTCAGCATTCACACATCATTTTATTAAAGGGGACTTGTCTCGACATTCCTTTCTTACACTCTAACCTTTTTTTCCATGTAAAAGGCAGTAATGTACTCATCCTTCCATTATTCTTTGCATTCCCTTCTTAATAACTTGATGGATCGACCACCACTGTTTGCTTAGGGAAAGTGAAGGAAAACAGCTGTGAACACGAGAAGGTTATGAGGGTAAATGGAATCCAGGGATAATGTAAATAGTGGAAGAATAGAAGCAGTTGGTTCATTCAAGTATTTATGAGTACACACAGTTGATAGTGGTGGAATAAGAAAAGTGGCGAAATACAAAGTAGTTGAGGGTTGACTATGTGTAAAACATTGAGAAGAGGTTTGAATTGTTTTATGAAAGCCAAGGTTTGAAAATATATTAGGAGAATCTGAGCCAACTCTCTTTCTCAGGGAATAGAAGTATGCTTTAGTGCAATTGAAGGAAAATTATTTCAGCTGTTGAGATGAACTGTTGATGTAATATTTATGGCTTAAGAAGAATTAGGAAGATGAAAAGCCTGTAGACACTTAGATGCATTGAAAAGGTTAGAGTAGGTGAAATGGTGGTTCAGTGGTAGGAGATGGTTTGATTGTGTAAAGAAAATGGAGGATTGTAGGTTTATAGAATGTTTAAATTTGTAAGTATAAGGATGAAGATTCAGAGGAAAACTTATTATGAGCTAGATTGATAATGTGGAAGAGGTGTGACATTTTGCTGAAGAGCTTTTTTTTTTTTTTTTTTTTTTTTTTTTTTTTTTTTTTTTTTTTTGCATGAAGTGGCTTAACGATATGGAAGTTTTCTGCGCATAGGGTTCATACAGGATTCAGCCGTAAACTATAAATATGCCAGTGAACATTGGTCTGTTCTTTTAGGTACTCGTACCTAATCAGGCTGAACGACTCAGTTTTTTTGAATATATATATATATATATATATATATATATATATATATATATATATATATATATTATATATATATATTTATTTTTATATATATATATATATAATACACACACACACATATATATATATATATATATATATATATATATATATATATATATATATATATATATATATATATACATACATGTACACCGTACATACATCCTTACATACACTAACATACATACTTACATGCACTAACATATATACATATACATACACAAACATATTATTGTGTGTATATGATTTGTCATGTATGCAATTACGTGAAAGTCAAAAACTTGACCCTTTTCATCTAGTAATTACTCTGCGACGACTAAGTGATGAACCTAAGCTGCAGTGAAGGACGAATCCTCGAATGAAGTTTAAGGGGTAATGAGAGAGAGAGAGAGAGAGAGAGAGAGAGAGATCCTGATATTCTACGAACTTCTTCAGACAGCGACTAACGAGGCGTTGCAAAATTGTCAATTTTCTGTCGCACATGCTGCTTGCTTGATCTGTGGCAATCAAAAATTTTAAGAAAATGCTGTTGCAACAGAGAGAGGTAGATCTGAAACGGAGTCCTCTCTCTCTCAGCAGCTAGTTCTGCGTCATGATTCTGACCGGATGGCTATATTAGAATCATCAGGTTACCTTTCTCATTGGCCTTTATATTTATAGAAAAAACAATTTTCTTATTAACTTTGTTGTGCATTTGGGAATATTATTATTATATATGTTTTGTATCGGTTAATATCAAACCCGGACCAGTTCATTTCAGCTTCTTGTTCAAGAGGCATAACTGTTATCGTATTCATTGGATAGAGAGGTGCTAAGCAAAGGACTTCGCAATCTAGCTACTGAACTATTTGCTATACTCGTTATTTTCATCTTCATAATGCATAAGATATTTCGTGCGAAGAAACATTTTTGGACATTTTCCCTACACGCTTAATTTTTTCGCATTCTTTTAATTCATCAGTTGACTGGTACAACAAGAGCATATTAGGAATGTTTTGCACTAAAATTGATTTAATTAACCATAAGGTCGAGCAAAGAAATGTTTGTTCACGCTGGCCCCTTTTTGTTCTCAATTTAACTCAAAGTCGGTTAGCAGTTTTTAATGAACTTCTTGTATTTGTTTCTATCTTGTCTGTTCCTTTGTCTCTCATGCCTTTGCGAAAGGAGAGAGTATTTCTTCTCGGCCTCCACTCGGCGTCCATAGCACTTCTGTTTCCATCGCCCACTGCATCTATTATCGAGTCCAAACAATTACATTCCTTTGATGTTCACTTCTCCCAGCCTAATGATGGCTCGCTCGTCATCATCCGTCCCATACGTCTTATCAGAGTCACTCTGCGTCGTATATTCAGTCTTCGTTCAATTGGTCTGCATTCCTCTACTCCTCCCTAGTTTCTGCAGTAGTAGTATTTATTCATTATTTTTTACTCTTGACGAGTTAACTGAGATTCAATCCAGTGACCTTTATTATGTCCCTACAGTGGGTACACATTATTATTGTTGTTTTTTATATAGGTTGTTAGTTCCTTTCTCGCAATCCTGTGGTTGTTTTGTTGATGAAGTCGACATTGTGCTGTCACGATCTCTTACTTTCAGAGTAGCCCGTAAATTAATGCAGCACTAGATATTCGAGAGATTCTGAGACATTGCTCGTTTGCCTTTTTTAGTGGTCACCAACCGAAGTATGAGTGCAACAAAAGCTGCTTAATTTCACTTATCATGGACCAGCGTGAACGGCTTATTTAATTATTTGTTATGGAAGATGTTTTACGGACAGATGTCCTTCTTGACTCCAGCCCTCTCTATACGTGCTGGGAAAACATAAGCTTAATCATAATGATACTGATTCAATGGGTCATTCGCGGCTTTGCCTTAGAGCGGCCTGTACTGACGCTTCCGCGGCTTAATCTCTAAGACAGGCATATAACTATTTGGATGGCTGGCGCCCCGCGGACAAGGTTCTCTGTTACCTGTCCCCCTTACGTCCCGTGAGGCTGCAACTGACGCCGCGGCGTCCCTCCAAGGTGAACTGGCCGGCCGCGCATAACACTCACCATTTGGCTACTGGCAGAATATCGACAGCGAATTATTAGTTTTCTTTTGGTGCCAGTCCAAGAAGATGTTTGCAGAAAGCTGCGACCCTTCTGCATGATGTTTCTGGGAGACCTCGTCCGCGGGAGACAACTCGCTAAATTTTAATCTTACCAGTAGTTATATGCTTATCTCAAAAGGTTAACCCATGCATGTCTCAGGACAGGTCGTTCTAGGATAAAACGTAGTTAGATCCAGGAAGGACATACATTTTTAAAACAAATTATTCACTGAACCGTTCACGCTGGTTCCGTGAGTGAAACTAGGCACCTTGGGTTGTACACCTTTCTTGGATTGTTGACCACTAATAAAAGGCAAACGAACGTTGTGTAAATATCCCAAGAGTAGGCTATCTAATGGTGCAATGTCCTATGGGCTGCTCTAGGAGTAAGCGGCCGTGTCAGTTTTTCGCTGACTTATCAACAACAACAACAGATGGAATGCGAGAATGACGCTAATACATCTCTACGAAAATGCTATGCTTAAGAACTTACAGCAGCTTAGTCACTTTGTCCGGATTCACTGGCTATGAGTCACAGCGAGGCACGTGAAGCTAACCGATAGAAAAAAAAAAAACTGCAACGAATCTGTTAGAATCAACGAATAACGAACCTTCCAGGGGGTAGTGCCAATAGTGCACCTTATGCGGTGCACTATAGGCATTACAAAAGGTATTTTGCAGCTTCCCGTAGGCCCCTAGCTGAACTCACTTTTTATCCTTTTACTTTACCTCCATTCTACTTCCTTTCTTCAAACTTGCTGTGCAACTACTCCAACTTTTCACTGTCTAAAGCACTGAATTGCTGGTAGTGCCCCAGTGATTGGCTTTGTGCCAAATTTCCATAAGCCAAACCAAAACATGAAAGATAAAATAATAATAATCGAAAATTCTGTTTGACCTTGATGTAAAATGTCATGTCTGGAAACGTATTGAATTTTTCGTTCCCTTCCCCCCAAAAAAGAAATATTTTGAACCCACCTGGAGAGAGAAAATTGAGGTCTATGGATTGCATCTCACTTAATTTTTCAGTTAACTCTCATTTCACATTTCCGGATTAAAAAACAGTGATTACACACCATTTCAAATAGAAATTTCGGCGAATCGGGTAAAGCTTCGCACGACATTTTTGCTTTTTAATAACATGTAAATGAAGCGTAATTGGATAACTTCAATTAAGAGCGTTGTGACGGAGATTAGCCTTGATTATTCCGACGGTTTCATAAATGAATAAAAAGATATTTGCTTTATTTTCGAAATGTCAATATTTTTTTTTTTCTTTTTTTGGTTTGGAGGGGGTGGTTCCAAAGGGTACAGCCACCCGGTTTCTCGCAGTCTTTAGTAATGAGGCTGTTAACCTCAGACTTGTTTTCTTGACCCCTGTAGGCGCTCTTACCCTTTTACTACTTGGTAGACTGGAGGACGGTAGGCCAGGAACGAACGACGTGCCTAGCAAAATTTTGCTTGATATTGTAAATTTTTGTTGTAGGATAGTAAAGGCTCAAAAATATTATCCTGGCTCTGAAAATTGATCACGTAGTTGCTTACATCTTCATATTGATACAGTTATGTTTAAAACATTCACAATGTATTTTTGCATATATTCTTGTAAGTACAACATTTATGTGTGATATACAAGTATATGAAGCAAGTTACTCTGGGAAATCTTCGAGTATAATGATTTGGACTATGCAAAGTAAAATTAATATTTTTATAATGTAATCGAATATTTATTTGCTTCATGGCCACTTCTTGCATCCATTACATCATTTACAGAATTTTATGCTAATAAACGTCGCATATGCATTCTTTCACCGCGTTTAGAAAAATATAAAAGAGGATTCATTTTTAAAAATGCAACAATAGATATTGGGTTTGTTGTTTTATGGAAAACACTTTTTTTTTTTTCATTTCACAACATGATATGTATTTCAAGGAGGGGTTTATATATATATATATATATATATATATATATATATATATATATATATATGTAAAAAAACATTTAATTGAACGAGGCATATGTGTACAATAGCCGTTATGTCCTTAAGTTTTCACCCTTCACCTTTTCCACTTTAAAGGTTGTCTCCAAAGCTGTTGCCCTTCAAGTTCTTAATTTTTTTTTTTTTTTTGCAAGAACTTGCAATCCCCATGCCTTCTTCACCCACAAAATTCGAACCTAGGTCCCCTTGATACAGAGACGAAGAGGCTGACAATTGCACTTGTGGTCAATGTATATGTACAGTGTGTATATATATATATATATATATATATATAAGAGTGTGTGTGTGTGTAATATATAAAGTGAATTGGATATAATGAGTATTTGCGGATTTATATTTGAAAGTATGTAAACCCCATGCGCATTAGTGACCAACACGATTGTGTGTGTGTGTGTATGTATGCGTTTGTTTGTGTTAGTATATATATATATATATATATATATATATATATATATATATATATATATATATGCTAGGGTAGACAGTACACTATAATTGTATATTCGTAAAAATTCTTTTAATCTGAAATAAAATATGAAGTTAATGTTAGAATCACCACTAGGCAATCATAACGGTGTACAGTTTACTTTGCTGTGGGTTTTGCACAGCCGGAAGCCCCAAATTCATATTAATAATAAAAATGTGAGAAATGTCAACATTATTATGATTTTCGTAGATTTATTCAGTTAGGGATGAATCAACTTTCTTAAATTTCATTATAATTATTGAATGTGTGCCTAATTTCCCTAGCAGTAATAATTCATGTTATTTTTCACTCAAAACTGATACTTTATTGGGAGTTCATTTATTATACAGAAGTACAGATACTATCCTTCCACATAGTATATGGTGGTATTTATAATTAAAGCATGTAGCTTTAAGAGACAGAATCTCACCACTGCCAAGAATCTTCTTCGTTGAAAATTGTGAAAGTAAGTAAGGATATTTTATTCGGAAGTGATCAAGTGAAAGCTATTTGTGTGATACTTTACTGTATTTGCTAGCTTGCTTGAGAGCTTACGACAGTCATTTTGGTGCCACTACAAATGATAAAATGTACTTCATTTTATATTTTGATTACATATATTAAATAATTACCATTTATAAATTTTCGTGTTTTATAGATTATGAATATTTAATCAACATAGTAAATGTAACTTATTGTTTTGTTGAAAAATTGCTCTTTTTGTCAGATTTTGTATTCATTGCTATTCAGACTTAATTAGTTATAACTGATTAACTAAATTGCACGATAATACATGATCAAGAGATTGCCTTCCCGATCTCGTCTTATTGTCGCTCATAAAAATAATTTTTTATTGTGCACTATTAATGGAATTACGTTGAGAAAACAAAAGCTACCCAACACACAATCTTAAATATTCGAAGTTAGAATTGCTGGTTCCGTTGTAAGAACAATCTCATGCTCTTCCGCTTTCATAATATTTATTCTTATTGATATGTTTACTGCTTTAAAAGTAAATAATTATGTTGCATATGTTTTCATATAAGCGATTATTACGGCATTTCTTATAATTTTAAAAAAATCCAGTTTTGCCTGGTCACTGGTTTTTCTATCATAAAACAACTTTAGATATTACTTGAATGTTGAAAGATTATATGTTCATTTAATTTAGTTTTGAATCGAAAATGAAAGCAGTACATTAAGCCAAAAATATGTGAAGTTACTAGCCATTCAGCCTAATTTGACATTTAGAGTCGCCTTGTAGCTTTGTGAAATAGAGAAATTCTATCAGTTCTCGGTGTGTATTGGTTGGTATGTACGGTTACAGTAATGGCTGATTTTAATTAGATTTGTGATGAAAGACCGCCCATTCAAATGTCAAAGGCGAGCTGCTGTTGTAGATACCTCTTTGTTCGAAGCAAACATGCCATTTAATATTCAGTTCATAGTTAATTTAACAATGTATACAGACAGGGAAGATTTTTGTTTTTGTTTAGACTCCATTGTTTTGGAAATTCATTTTGATCTGTGACTGTATCTGACTATTGATTCTTTACGAAAGGCACATTGTTACTGAAAAATGCTAAAACAAAAAATACAGATATGTAAGTGCTGTGATACTTTTCTCTTTTGAGAAAGACATTTCGATGGAAGAATGTGAAAGTAAATTTTGCTACCCTTGCTGTTTACGGCGGGTGTTTTGAGATAGGTCTCCACTTTAGTTATTACCCAGCACCATTACCTAACAACCAAGTAAAACTTTTCTCGTCAGGTCGGAGGGGCACAGCTGGTTTCAGTTTACCTTTTAAATTGAACCCTAGGCCACTTGATGTTGATCAAGAGGTACCAGACAAATTTGAAGTTCATGGGAAGGCAGTCGGTTTATATCCGTTCATTAACAAGCCGACGTTTCGTATCGCTTGATACATTTTGCAGGCTGAAAAAGCGATTAAAAATAAATAATACTTGTATACATAATGTAAGGAGTATATACAACATTTACCTATTAACACCATAATTACATCTGAAACAGAACGAAGAGGGAAAAGACAAACGGCGAAAGACAGGGGGTACAAGACACATTGGTAGTACAAGGCAAACTGACAAGGAGGACGAAAAAGTGGAAGAGATACACAAGGTCAAAACAAAAATTATTATGCGATGAACAGTGTGTTGATGATGACTGGGTGGTTGAGAGTAGGAACAGTCAGTTTAATCATTACGGATTAGAGGGTGGTTAGTACCTCACTACCTCGTGCTCCTCCCACGATACTATAAGTCTTTAGCGTCTATATGTGTTTTACATGTTTGTTATGATTCCGTATGTTCGACTGATCAGGGTTTGATAGTCGGCTTCCCGCTCTATAAATGACCCCTAATGAGAGGAAATTCGGATCTTCAGCAGCCTCTTGGTGCATCCGATGCATGTCCCCAGATTACATCCACCTATTTATCTCTGTGTGTTTATATATTTAAGATCAAAATTATTATCAACTCCCATCTGGTCAAGGTCCTCATCTGTGGTCTTTTCCCATGATGACCTTGGCCTTACCTACTTCTCTATCCTCTTTTCTGACTGAACTGTTCCTCATACCTTCTCGTCGGATACTCTTTTTCTTACTGCATTCTTAACACCTGTTTTGTAGTCCAGCGTGTACCCAAATTTACAAACATGTTCTACTGTCAAGATCTACCCTTCTACAACGCAGTTCTCCATTTACCTTTCTTCCTCCTCCACTCCTCTAATATACAGTATATGTAGCAAATCGAAAATCTCTTTTACTATGTCTTCTGTCACTGTCTGTTGTATTTCGTACACAGTACTGACATCACCCTAACACCTTACCAACAAAATCCATACAGGCACCCTGATCAGTTTCCTTTGTTCTTTCCAGTTCCCTTAAGCTTTGTTTTGCATGCGTTGAATTTCAGTTCGGCTGTATCCATTCCACTCCATCATCCGTAAAACATATCTACAACTTACCCTAATACTGCTGCGAACACTGAGACATCTACATACGTTAGTTCCAAGGGGCTTCCCTTTCTGCATTTCTTTGTAGCTTCCTTCGTTACTATGATAAACACCAAAGGGATCAGATTAATCCTTGATGAACACCAATATTTGCCTCAATTTCTTCCAGTAGGCCGGCCATTGCCTTCACTCTAGATATTGTGTTTTCGTTCAGTAAGGTCGCTAGATTAATGAGTCTTCATCGGCACCCCATGCGTTCGTAATCACTATCTAATAGTTTGTTTTTTTTGCCAGTTGCGTCTCAGTATCTCGGTATATATTGGTATTGTCTCTCTTCGCTTGACACTTTTTCTGTATTTTCATCATATAAAGACTGATTTGCTGTTAACCTCTTTGGCCTGACACCAAAGTGATACTCATCGATTTTAATAAGTTTCCTTAGCTTAGTTGCCACCATCATCACTATTTTCATAGCAAGCACAAGTCGTGTTTCTCTATAACTTCGTAGCCTAGTGCATCTTTCTTTTTCCCTGTATTGATTGAGAAAATTATTTTTTTTTATACTGAAGCACTTGCTTATTTCTCTTTAATTTCTTATTCCATTTTCAGTTATATGTCATTATTGTCATGCTTTGGCCCGACTCTTCTTGGTCCAGCTCTTCACTTGTCAGATTTTCTTATAGTCTGATGAGCCATCGGCTGTCCTGCTGCTTTTATTAAATCGTTTATTCCCGATAGCCGTAGGCTTTTCGAGATTTTTTTTCTTCATAGGGCCCCATTTAGCTTCTTCAGATGCTAAATTCTCTGTTCTTCATATTACCGGGACAACTTGCTCTCTCTCCTCAAATTTAACTTTCATTTTTATCATTTATATATACTACTTTGCCCCTCTCAGATTTTTTCTCATCTTTGGTCAACCCCGTACAATCCTGAACATTATCTCTTTTCCCTCTGTCATGGAGATCCCATTAAATTTTTCTCAGCTTCTCTACTTTGCATTTATTACCTCTTTTTTTTTTTTTTTTTTTTTTTTTTTTTTTAAACTTGCCTCCTCCTCTTCCTAAGTACATCTGTCCCTTCCTTAGCTGCCATTTGCCAAGGCGTAAAGGCTTTCTTCTTCTCTTTCATTGTTCTGTTCATCCTGATTCCACCACTCTCTCTTTGTTGCTGGATATCCTGCATTTTGTATGGCGTAAGGTATAAGTTTTTCGTGAAATAAAAATACACGGATAGTTTTTATACTTGAATATGTTGCTACAGTGTATAAAAAGTAATGTAATTTTTTTATGAAAAGGAATATTGAACATTACCCGTTTGAATTTGTGGATAATCATAAGTCGCACAAAGTATTTTTTGATTCAATTTTTTTTTTTTTTAATTTACAGACGATTTATTAGCGAATAAAACACAGATGTAAGAAATATAAATTCGATTTATTAGCGAAAAAGACAGGTATTGTAAGAACTATAAATTTGATTGCTTCATGTTTTTATGACATAGACATAATGAAGGTGATCTATAAGTGTCACTTGTAGCGAGTCTTTATATAAAATTAGTCTTTTTATACATACCAGTTTTGGTGGTGAAAGAATGATTCATGTATTAAGAGCAATGTTATTTTGAGTCTGAATAAAATCTGCAGTTATTCCAGAATTATATCAAAACAAGAGGGAAATCTTTTTATTCTGTATCTGAATTTATGAAATGGTAAAAGGTATTACAATCAGGTCCATTGCACAATGGTTCATGGCTATTTTTACCTAATGTATTTCATAGGCAAAATGTGCATTGGTATTAAACTTTATTTATGATTTCGAGATTTTTCACTGATAAATTCTTATCACGTTTAAACATATCACTTTTCTGTCAAGTGTTAAAAACCCAGGTGGGTTATCACCTCCAACAAGGTTATGTTTTTGGCCTGGTATATTTGTCTATATGTCGACAGGGTTACTGACAGCTGATTCAAGTTTTGGAAAGATAGGAATGTGGCTTTTAACATTTGCTGTTGTTACGGGTCAGTCAAGAATTTAACTTGCGCCATAACTTTTGAACTATACGCATTAAATACCTCACAGTTTGCAAGCTTGCCCCACCACTAAAGCCGATGTGTAGAGTGAGGTTAGGATTGAAGTGAAGGTCATAGAGGTCAGAGGTCAAATAGGGATATGACGTGGACCATAACTTATGAAATATTTAAGGCAGAAAATTCACATTTTGCATCATAAATCATCAGTATTGCTAATGCAAAATGTAAGGTCAAGGTCTAGGTCATAATATGACGTCAAAGATCAAATAAAATTTAAATTTGGGAGGTTATTTTCGAACTACGCAGGAAGGAGACTTACACACGCCTAATTCGCAAATGATGCTAGTGTGCTGAGTTAAAATTTAGAGGGCAAAGTTCATTTAGAAATTTGATTTTCACCATGGCATTTGAGTTATCTATTAAGGTAGAATTTATGGGTCAAAATTCATTTAGAAATTTAGCTTTCACTGTAATATTTGAACTATCTATTAAGGTAGAACGTAGAGGTCAAAGTTCATGTAGAAATTTAACTTTCTCTGTAACATTTGAACTATGCAATGTAGAGACTCCTTATTAGGCAGGTGTATATCCTGAATAGTACGGATGTGCAGGGTGAGGTTAAGGTCGAGAATGATTTCAAACATAGACGTCAAATGTTAATATGAATAACCTTGACCATAACTTCTTAAATTTTACAAGATAGGTACTTTATATTTTTCACGTAGGTTTTGATGAAAATGGACCATTTATGAGTAGATGCCTAAACTGGATGTAGGGTTTAGGGCTGTGAACGCCCTTGTTTTTATATATATATAAGCCGACAGTATAACCTAAAATGATGAGAAACGAAATACTCTTTCACTAACTACAAATTGCGAAATTTTAAGGTATACTCATAGTTCTGTGCATAAGACGAGCCAGTTTTATTATTGTTAAAGATGACGAATTTTTACATGTAAGTATTTTCAAAAGAACTTTTGAAGACAGTTTTTCAAACGTGAAGAAAATCCATAATTTTTTTATTTTTTTTCCACAGAACAGTTTGCTCTCTATAGCCTTGCCTTTCTCATTACCTTCACTGAAAAAAGGAACAAAAATTATGTCAAATGAGTAAGAATAACTAATCTGTGTGGGAGCTTAAAATTTGGTAATGGGATATTTCATAATTGCAAAGTCAACTTTAACACCTGGATGTTTATTAAGAGTTAACGCTAATGGAAATACCAGAATTAGTGGAAATTCATGTAGAACTTCTCCACCTTCCGACTCCCCCACTTCCGCACAAACACCCACGTAGAAAAAAGAAAAAAATAAATTAAACAAAAAGCATAAAGAAATGAAGCAAGACAACGTCAACAAACGCAACACACAGCTCAAGGACTAGTATCTATTCCCAGTCTGACCAGTAGAGGAGGGATGAACAATCCAGACTTGTTCAGTTAACAAAAGAAATACTTAGCTTAATGATTAGCGGCGATTGACTGCAGACTTTGGCTTAAGGAAGCCTGAAAATTAATTAATTTAATACAAAAATTATGCAAAATACCAAGCATAAACCAAGTGTGACTAAAAAGTAAATAAAGTCGTATGAATACTCATGTATTGGAAATACACATAAAAGGAAAGGTGTACATTTATTATACACAGTCATGTACTGGAAATACACATGAGAGGAAAGGTTTACGTTAGGTATGGTGAATAACACCATTAAACCATAAACATCTTACAAACGACAGAAAGAAGCGAAAATCCACAATGTCCTAAGAATGACAAGATCGAGAAATAACAAGCATTTTTCAAGTGACAAGCAAAGGTAAAGGTGACGATAGTGTACTTAAGAGCATGAAGACGGTTTTCTGAACGAATAAATTAAGAACAAAGTATGAGGAATTGCAAAGGGTTATGTGTAAAAAAAAAGTATTACAGTGGTAAATGGTTAACTTTAAAGAAAACAAACTATCGTGCAAAGGCTTATTAATGGTACACATAGATCAAGAGAGAGAGAGAGAGAGAGAGAGAGAGAGAGAGAGAGAGAGAACTTATTATCCATAATATTTCCGATGAGTCATGACGATGCCTTTCCCCACATGAAACTTTACAGACCCCCTTGCTCTGCAATTTGTCTGATTGTTTCCTGACCAGCACTTGCGGCTTTCCAATCAGGACACGTCCTGGCACATGACGGGATTGTAGGAGACAGAGGTTGTCTCGGGGGCCCTTCTGTTTCGGGCCTATTCGCCAACTCATCTGGAGAGCATTGTTGTTGAAGGGTCAACATTGCATTCCAGGGGAATGATTTTCTTCTCGGACTGCGTGAAGTTCCTTTGGTAAATACGTACGTAGACGTACATGGTCACCATTTCGGGTCGTTTATGAACGATGTTTGCAAAAAACGAATACTGGATTTTTTTGGAATTCTTGCATTTGAAAAGACCGCGATCGTGGGGTTTTAGGGAATAGTACCCAGGTAAGTCTACTTTCGTGTCTTTCCGTCGGAAACATCAACATTGGTTCATAATTTTCATGGTAAACATAAGGTACGACTGTTTATGATGACTTGTATTAGTCACGACAATGAGGAGTTCGAAGTGGTGGATTTACATAGTGAAAGTGACTTTCAGACAGCAAACTTTTACGAGGGCATTGTCGCTTCAACAAAATCCACCCAAATTTTGAGAGTCTAATAGATAAATGTTAGCTACTTTCAAATTTAGTACTTTTCTACTACATTGCCTTATAAAGATCTTATCAGATTCATTCTTGACTAGATAATTGGTTTTTCAATTAAGATTCTGAAATGTATTATAACCAGATAGATATAATCGTTAATAAAAGTATGTAATTAAATAGTTTTATTAAATGGTTTCACTAAACTTAATAATATGATACTCGGACAAATAATATTGTGGTAATTACTGTCCTAATATACGTAATTTGTTCTCACATTTATATGAGCGGAAGCGTATAATTAATTTTCATATTGACAGTGGTTTAAGCTTAACGATAGTTACACATTTAAGTCTTTTGGTGAAATAATACTGTTAATTGATAGGGATTAGGTTTTGACGGGATTTCTGCTGATTCTAGAGAACTTGATATGTTTAAAACTTAAAAGTTAAGTATAACTTAGTTTAATCAGACCACTGAGCTGATTAACAGCTCTCCTAGGGCTGGCCCGAAGGATTAGACTTATTTTACGTGGCTAAGAACCAATTGGTTACCTAGCAACAGGACCTACAGCTTATTGTGGAATCCGACCCACATTATAGCGAGAAATGAATTTCTATCACCAGAAACAAATTCCTCTAATTCTTCATTGGCAGGGCGGAGATTCGAACGCGGGCTCTGCAGAGTGCTAGCCGAGAACGGTACTGACCAGTCCAACAAAGAACTTATGTTTAAAACTGAACATGACCCAATTAAAGTGGTCTCCCTTTCTGTATCGATAATAGAATTGATGATGATTTAATTAAAATGTACGACAAAAGATTTTAAATTCGGATTACTAACGCTTCCAGCATTATTCTCGAGTTTACCAGTTAGTATGACCTGTTCACAATTGGTTGTTATCGCCGCCCGCTCCACCCGTTCGGAAATCAAAACAGGGAAACTTTGATGGAGGATATAAGAAATATGGTAATTACATACTCATATTTTTTCCACATATTGCTAATTTGCATAGAAGATTCGGGAGGGAGTAACCCACGACCTAGTCCCACGTTAACGCTGCTTTGCATTTACAATTTCCTAGACTGCTCTCTTTCACTCTCTCTTCATTATATATTATTTATATATATACATATATATATATATATATGTATTATGTATATATTATATATATATATATGTGTATGTATTTATGCATGCATGTATGGATGTATAGGGTATGTGTGTGTGTGTGTGTTCGTCTTTGGTGCTCCATCTACCCTTAAGGGTTACATAAATTGTTTTGTGTTTATAAAAAGAACAGTATGAAAAATATCAGAAACTTATGAATTAATATATTAACAATCCCACGATTGTACAATCCTTTTCGCACAGAGGAAACCAGGGCAGTAACGGTATACTGCAAAAACAAAGTTGTTACCTTTTGAAAGCTGTCGACTTTATATATAGGTTCTGGTTATACAATAACGTAGACAAAGATCCGTATCTATCTTTTTCATGCTACGAAAACAAAGGTAGTTATTGTAATAGTTATTGGCCAGTTATTTGTTTAAATGCCAAACAGATCGCTGGCTAATGAAATATGAATACAGTTTTTTTTTTTTTTTTTAATAATTCTTGCTTCATTAAGCTATCCGCGAGTTGCAGATTCTCTCTCTCTCGTTTAAGAACACGTATTTGTCCTTTCATGCCCATATTATCTACATTTGTAAAATCAGCATGTAGCCTATTGAAGTTAAGCTTCTAGTAAATCGATAGAATGATGGTGCATGAGATAAACCGTTGTCGAATTTTAAACCATTCTGTGTTTGAGAAAAAACTGCTTTGAAAATACTATGGCATATCAAATAAAAACTATATCCAGTGCCAATTGAAAATAAATTTTTTTCCTGCCAGTTCCGTTATTGTATTTTATTTTTGGTACCGACTAAATTCAAAATAAAAAAAGAAAAATATTTCACTATTGCAGTGTTCTTTTTAGGTTTCATGTGATAGGGAATAACAAGCGAACAATTCATTTTCCATGCGTGTTTACTACTCGATTATTTTAAATCATTTTAGTTCAACGCTTTCATATTAAATGCATAAGACAGATGGTGATACACACACACATTATTTTATGTATGTATTTATATATATGTGTGTGTGTGTGTGTGTGTGCGCACGCGTAGATTATACTTACTGTGACTAACCTTCAAATTCATGCAAAATAATAATGATATATATATATATATATATATATATATATATATATATATATATATATATATATATATATATATATATATGTATGTATAAGCAAAAGATATCAATATGCAGCTGACAGCCGCCTAAACAGTAAAGCAGGTGGAAAGTGAGAAAATAGTGGTTTATAAGAGAAAATCCCTATGAATATGATTCCATTGAATATATATTTTATATATATATATATATATATATATATATATATATATATATATATATATATATATATACTATGTTTAAATAGTTCTGAGATGGGAAATGTTTGAAAGATTCTGCTTACTATCTGCAATTTCTGGCTTTGATATTAGATACTATGTGAGTCTGTAGAATATAGATTAGTTAATACTATAATTACATATGCTGTTAGAAGTTGCAGACTGACACTCATGTCTAGCTTGACATAGCGGAAACCAGAGAAAGAAGAGGGAGGAAGAAGAGCGGATCGTAACCTATCTGCCAGATAATAACACTACTGTAAGCAACAGGGAAATCCACAAACTTTGCAGCAGACGTAAAGTAACGTTCATTTAGTGAAGTTTCTAAGGTTTTGTGTCAGTTTTTATTCCATCAATCGAAATGAGAACCATTATTCAATCCCCTGAAAGCTCACCCACTAAGCTGCGAATTCGGTTTCCCACTAATCGTTGCACCATCCTGATTTTTTTTTGTTCCAATAACTGACCAGGCACCGTTGATCTGGGGTAAATGCAGTTCGATAAGGACCGTTCATGAGTTTTACGTTTTCCCCTTAAAAGTTTTGAAAAGATTTTAGTATGAGGAACGGCTTTGCATTTTGCCGGAAATTTCCGGAGGGCTTTTGGTAAATCAAAATAGTAGATCGTAGGGCTGTCAAATATTTGTTAACCTCGGCCTTAATTTTGCAAATCTCGCTGTTCGTGAAATGAAGACTACGAAGAAACAGTGATAGACGATGTTTAACAGAAGTCTACAGAGGAATCTCTAGAATTTTGAATGAAAACAAACACGCTCAAAGAAAAACAAAATCCAGAGCAAATAGATAAAAGTTGCCTTCAAAGAGAGAAGGATAAATAACGCTTGCAATGACGTGTTGTGGATACGAGCTAATATTGTTTTTTCATTTTTTTTTTTGATAATTTTATCTTATAAATACCTTTGAACTTATTCCCATGAAGAATTTAAGTTGTGCCCGAAAAGTTTCAACTTAGTACTAAATATAAATCAACACTTACTGTTGTGCAGGATTTTGATATGTTTGAAATATCGTGAAACAATATTTAAAAAGCCATATTATTAAAAAAATGTAGATAAAGCAGATCGTATGTATACACGCACTTTTGTGTGTATATATATATACACTTGCATATACGTATAACATACACACACACACACACACACACACATATATATATATATATATATATATATATATATATATATATATATATATATATATATATATAATATATATTTCTCCTAACTGATCATATATTAGATCGTCATTGGGGTAAAGTCCTTTTGATGTAAAATCACTTTCCAGAAGAATATCAGCGTCCCTGGAAATAACCATTATCAAAGATTTATTACCCTTCAGTTTGATAATTCAGGGACAGTATTAATTCATTACATAGGTATCATCGCCTTAGGAGACCATTATTCAAATTAGTTTGTAATGATTCCGAACTCAGGAAGAATAAATTTTCTGAATTTGTTACAATTTTGACTTAAGACGCGCATAATTAAGACTATGCCAGAAATATTCCTGTTTATGTTAGGTTTTGGTTACGATAAACGAAAATGTGTTATCTAACCCAGAACAACCTGACTTAGCTTAATTTAGGCTTTCTTTCACCTGCTTGTACCGCCATCGGCATATTAACACGCAATAGTCACATATATATTCCCACCCAGCTCCACCAATCTCTTAGTTTTCTCGCACGGTCACTGGAACTGTTATTGAAGTTTTAAGTTTGCTGTTTAGTTCGTTAAAAATTGATGCATTTGGAATTAAGTAATTAGCATTATTTTACTAATTTCACCTTTTATCATATACTCGTATGGTTGGGTTTTTTCATATCTTCCTTGGGTTAAGTCTCTCTCTCTCTCTCTCTCTCTCTCTCTCTCTCTCTCTCTCTCTCTCATCCAATTATCTAGCTAGAACAGAGAGAAAAAAACATTCACTAGTCTAAGAGGTCCATTAGCCAGATCACGCTGATTTGCGTGGCGTTGTTTAGAGCAAAGGGTTTCAGGTTAACGCTTATGGCGATGTACACATTGAGTGATTCTCCCAAATTAACTAGATTGCCAATCAACCTTTACGTGTTGGTATGCATTTGCCTCTGAATAGGTTAACGGAATTTGATAGGCTTTAATCAGCATTTCTTCGAAGAAGCGTGCCCTAACGTGTTGATATTAATGTGCATTATGCGTGTTACTGTTATGTGCACCGTGGTGGTTTTGATAAAGAAAATATATTTCGCTCGGATTAGCTCTGAAGTTTTCGTTTGGAATTCCCAAGTAAAAACGTTTGCTGCTCATTTATGCGAATATCTAAATATAGTATGTGTGTATGTATATATATATGTGTGTGTGTGTATGTGTGCATTCATACATAGACATATATATAATATATACAGTATATATATAATTATATATATATGTCTGTGTATGAATGTACACACACACATACTATATTTAGATATTCGTATAAATGACAGACTTTTTCTTTGGGAATATATATATATATATATATATATATATATATATATATATATATATATATATATACAAAAGTTTTATACATTTGTCAGGTATTTTGCAGATGGCGATGTGGGATAGTGAAGAGAAACTGCATTAACTAGTGATAAGAGTTGGAAAGTGTTTGCAAAAGGCTATTAGGGTAAATGGAAACTACTGTAGAATGATGGGCAATGATTGTTACTATATATGACCGAAAAGTGGCAGCATTTTATTTTTATAATTGATTTAGTGTAACACTGTTTATCGCGGTAAAGTGGAAGCAATTTATTTTAAGAGCTGTTTTGGTGTAAATCTAAATAGTAGATGAGATAGAAGATAAGTCACAGATAAGGTGAAACAAGGCGTATTCAAATTGTGTATAAAAGAATCTGAAGCGTCTTAAATTGTGTTTGGGAGCCATAATGGGGGCGCATGACGGGGTTGTTGAGCCAACCTCCCTTATGAAAGTACACTGGGGATGTAAACTGTAAATAAATGGAGAAAGCTGTTGAGATGAATTTTTTATTTAGCATACGTGGCGTAAGAACGCAAAAGGTGAGATGCACGTGGAGAAACTAAGATGTGGTCAAAATTGCAGGGTAAGCGAAAGAAGATACTTTTGGAGGTCGTAAAGAAGGATCGACAACAAATTGGTGAAAATATATTTTCCGAAACCTTTAATAGTTGGGGTGGGGGCGGGGGGAGAAACCTACCAGTGGGTAGATGTTTTTTTAAGGTGTAGAAAAAGAGGGACCTTCGTAACCTGAATACACGCGTGCGTGTGAAAGACTGAGGCGAATGGTGTGTATGTCCATGTGAGTGTGTCATGGTTTCTTTAGCAAACTGTTATTCATCCTTTTGTGGTGTAAGAAGCGGCTATAAGGGAGGAGGTTTTGTAGCCCAGTGGCTTCTTTGGCAATTCAGCTGATAAAATATGATTATGGAGTGTACGTTGATGTGATATTTTGGTAGCCTCATCTTTCAGTGGAAATTACTTTGTATATACAGTATTGTATTTAATATATATATATATATATATATATATATATATATATATATATATATTACATATATATATATATATATATATATATATATATATATATATATATATATATATATATATATATATATATTTCCAGCTTAGTCATCTATCCTTTGCGTACATATCCATATAGTAACATTGCTTTATCTTTGTATTACTTTCGAATCTCCTCAGTTATACTGTCATCCCTCCACATTTTTCCGAGGCAAACAAAGTGCATCCCCCAGGTACAAATCTTCTTTTCAAGTATTTTCCGGATAATTCCTCTGATGGCATTCGGATCAACTTCAAGCCGATTACAGTTCATTGGTTTTCTTTTTATCTTTCTTTGTTCCCATCTCCTCTTCATCCTTTTGAACGAAACTCTCACAAAGGATTATCCAAACAATGGTACAATCAGCTACAAAGAACATTCTATCATCATACATGCGCGGATTTTATTTTTATGCTCTTTAATAGTTTTAAGTTTTAGAAATAATTTGATCTGCTTCTTAGGCACACCCACATATCGCATGACTTTAATCCATGCTGCGACACAATGTTGAAGCGGTTCAGTGATTAATTTGTATAGTTCTTTCTTAAGCTTTTTGACAGCATTCTCAAAATTTGCGAATTCATACAATAAAACCGATCATCATTGTGGGTTGACATATAGATGGTAATAATTCGCAAATAAATCGTATGATATCTGACTATTTCCCGCTCAGAAGCGTTGTATTTTTGTAAAAGTCACGCGTGCTTCACTATTGTTCTATTCAGATAGAAATAAGCAGATTCCCTTATGGGTTGTTATCCATATATATTGAGCGAACCTTCTTTCACTGTGTTCATTAAAGAGTGTCATCGGAAGTGGCTGTTTTGGCCTAGGGGAAATGCTAAAGGAATCATACATACCTTTTTAACTAGCGCTTGTGTGGACGTCAAACCCGGTGCTGTCGATGTCGTGTTTCGTCCCTTCATATCCTTAAGGGGTCCCCGATAAGGCGTTCTGGTAAATTTGACGCCTTTTATTGAAAGATCTTGTCTCACGTGTTCCAGAAGCTCCCAGTATGGCATGATCAGATGGGCAATGATCATGCGGAATTTTCAAGAATCTCCAAATAGGGAAACGACAAATGCCTATAGTATCAATATTAGCGCCGCCTATTTAGGGTTATTTAAGCTTCCTTAGCATCAGCCCAGAGAGGAACAAGCAATCCGAGAGGCTCCCTCAGACGGCATTATCGTGTCTGTGCCGAGGGGAAGCACCCTGCCCCTTCAGCTACGTAACCTTTGGAAGCTTGGAGGATCAGCCCAACGATTGCTATCCTACCTTGGATGGACCCATTTGTGTCGGCTACGATGAGTTGTCAAGGTGCCTGTATCATCCCTCCCTTTTAATCCCCTGCCACGAAGGATAAGTCCCTGTTCAATTGTTCTACTTTTCACACTTTTCCTCGTTGGACGAATCGGTAGTTGTGGGCTAGCACTCGCTAGACCTGAGTTCGAGTCTCCGGCCGGCTAATGAAGAATTATAGGAATTTATTTCTGGTGATAGAAATTCATTTCTCGCTATAATTTGGTTCGGATTCCACAATAAGCTGTACTGTAGGTCCCGTTGCTAAGTAACCAATTGGTTCTTAGGACGTCAAATAAGTCTAATCCTTCGGGCCAGCCCTAGGAGAGCTGTTAATCAGCTCAGTGATCTGGTAAAACTAAGCTATACTTAATTTTTTTTTCACACTTTTCCCCCTATCTGCTTTACTTAATTTTTGCTTGTTACGGTGTGTGAAAGTTAGGTGGATGCAACACTTCCGATTTTTTTTTTTTTATATAGTAATGTAAATAAATACATCATAGTGCCGTGTGAGTTTTCATTGTGTATTCTTTACCCTTTGTTGGTGTGGAACTCCTTTTTATTAATAAAAAATAAAAATAAAAAAGAACGCAATCATTTAAGGAAATCGTAACAGTGGTGATCGTTCTAGGATTCCCGACACCATTATCAATTGAAACGGTATTACAGAAAGTGTAAAATAAAAAAGTGAGGGGAATTTGAGATATGATCACACACATATACATCATGTGTGTATGTACATATGTAGGTATTTATGTAAAGAGAGAGAGGGAGAGAGAGTATACGAAGAAAATGTGGATCAGAGAAACACAACTATGTTTATTCAAAATTGGCTCACAGAGAATGAAATCCTTTGAGAATTTCTGTGGTTCCCAGTCAGAATACGCGTAAGATGAAAGTAGTATATATACTATGCAATCCGGAAAGCAACAAGGGAAACGAGAATTCTCGTAGGGGTTGAGGATTTAGAAATGAACGCACCGGGTTCATATTGAACTATGCACAATATGCAGCCTGGGAGTATGTTTTTAGACCGGTGTAACGAAAACAAGAACACCTTGTTTTTGTCAGGCTGTAATAAATCTTCTTATGGAATGTAAAATTTCCTTTTTTCTAATGGCATAATGAAAGGATGGGTTCTTAAAATTTTCTGTAATTAAGGTGTAAGCTCAGTGAAAATGAAGTCCTGAGGCATTAAAAAAAAGTTGTATTTCAAATAATACTGAGAAAATTTATTTCTCGTAAGTCCTGTTATACAGACCACTGTTGTGGGGTAGCTAAAACAGAATAATGACAACAGTTTTTACTTCTGCAATAAGAGCAAGTTATTATGCCATTGGAAACTTTTGTATCCATTCAGAAAATCTGTTTATAATTTCCCTTAAATAATGACAGTCGAAATCCAAATGCTCCAACCAAGTTCCGGATACGTATTTTCATACTATCTAAATTTTAGTGATGTAATTTTATAGCGTAAATTTTTCCATTAAAAATCAAAGAGATTAGGGTAAGAAAATAATGCTAAAAATACTAGCGTGAGAGAAGAGTGATTAATTAATCCCTGCTGAATTTTCATGTTAAAACCTGGAGCATAAAATTAACTTATTTCTGCATATAGCAGCAAAGATTGTCATGCCTGTTTCTGAAGCATAAGCGAATACATTATTTATTTAAAGGAAAAAGAGGTAATAAGGATTCTGGACTCCAGGGATAACTGGAGTACAGCAAAAGGAAGGAAATGTTATATATATTACAGAGCTGTTGGCAAGACGTTTCTTTAATAGAATTAATTTTAGACGGTATACCTGCAAGGCAGAAAACATTACGATTTCGTTGCAATAATTAAATAAATAATAGGTTGTGTTACAACATTCAGACAAGTTTTATCTTGCCTGGAGAATGAGAGCTAATTAACAAGTACTTGAAGTTTGGAGGCGAAAAGTATTATGAGGAACTAACTAAAAGGTCTTGAAATTGTTACTCGTCATTATTATAAAATGCATAACAAGACACGTGGAGGAAACGTAATGCTGTAAGTTGGCTCTGTAAGCCGAGATACCAAGCTGCTGTTCGTGCGCTTCTTTATAAGCTTAAGAAGGATCATAAGTGTAATTTTGTGCAACTACAGTAAAGTTTTTGGGAAACTCCCATAGCAAAAAAAAAAAATAATAATAATAATAAAGAAGTGAGGCTAGTAAGTTTTTTGCCTGGTTATCGGGAACTTGCCTACTGATACCATCACATCTTCGAAACATTATCTTTATTAAATAATCAGGCTTCTTGAAGAAAACCTGTGTAGACGAAGCTTTGTGCGCCAATCAAGAAAGATGGTGCCATATAAAAAAAAAAACTAAAAAACTGAAAAGGTAAAACTTTGAATTTGAGACTACCAACAGGACCCTCAGACTAAGGCTCCTTGAGGAATGAACTCGAGATGTGCTGATAAGGGCTAGATGCGCTTAGTTCATCTCACCAAGTTTATTCTAAGTGGAAATGTCAGGGTTCGTGCTGCTTAATTGGTTTTTTTTATATATAGTATCACCGTTATATATGAGTAAAGGTAAATAGGATTACCGTTATATATGCCAAAAAGTAAATAGGATTACATTGGTAATTATATATACAATGTGAACGTTAAATCAGAGTAATGACTCATCAAAGTAGTCATTCCCTTATTATTGTACACGTGTTCAAGTTTCATATTCTTTATACATAAATACAGTTATTTATTCATATAATGAAGTAAATATACCAGTTTTTAACCTGCCACTTCATACAAAATTGAACAGATTTTCCAGTAATTAGAATTCTGTCATTCGGAGTGTCATTTTTGCTTTTGTTCGAATTGAATGACAGCAGATTTTTAGGGTAATTATGTTATTACTCAAATTTTTATGATTCCATTACATATTTGCTGTGCATGTTCATTTATTTTGGCTTTTGGTGAATTTATTGTTTTATTTATCGAAGCCTTATTAAAATCTGTAAAATTTAGTAGAACTTGTGATCACTATCTTTTCGACAGTAATAACAGGTGCTTATTATTTCACAAAAATGTTAATTATTTACTTTTCTTATTTTTATCTCAAAGTTTTTTGCTCATGAGAGAAGAGTGCTTCAAAAGGTGCTACCTTTTCGGATTAGACAAGCATCTTGGGATGAGGTACTCATTCCAATAACCAGCACCGCAGAGGTCCAGGGGACTTGTGCGTTCATTTGTGTTTTCTATATGGCTGGTCACCTTTCCAAGAAATGATCAGTTAGCCTACCAAGGCTGCTTAAATTCCCAGAGTGGCATAGCGATTGCGCTGCTTCTGCTATATATATATATGTGTGTGTGTGTGTGTGTACAGTATATATACATATATATATTTGTGTATATATATATTTATATATATGTATATCAGTAATATATACATATATAAACGTATACATAGATCACGTAATCCTTTTTCATTTAGAAAATATAGTTCCATAGGTTATAACCTCCTAGTTCAGCAAATTGCTTTGGGATGCACAGTAGCTGTTACCTCGTGCCTCTCCAACCCGTATGTAAGCCTCCACAGTCGATTAGATATCAGGAACAAATTCCTTCTTAGAACAACCTAGATAAAATTTTGTCTTTATGGAAATGGCACTGAGTCGAAATTCTCCCCGTTGATCGATACCGGTTCTCTCATTGCTTGAGCTAGATTATATATATATATATATATATATATATATATATATATATATATATATATATATATATATATTTATATATATATATACTTTAAATACACAGAAGCACATTCAGCGAACCTTTAACGTAAGATATATTTTGCATCCGGAGTCACTGATTGGTTCATGGGAGGCCCAAGTTTTATGAAGGCTGTTCGTTTTCTGTGAAGGTACCTTTGATGTTATGTATTCGGTAGCAAATAAGAAGCTGAGTTTGATGGCCACGCTTTACGATTCCTCTGATGTTCCTTTTGATGTTGGGCAATTAGGATCAAACGTCGGGCCTGATGTATTAGAAGGAGGATTTCAATTAGAACAACAGTGCCCTGTCCACAAATCACCAACGATTTGTCGTAGAAGGTTTTATTTAAGCGTTTATTGCTTTAGGTGCAAATGCTTCTTTATGAGGAATTTTATTGTTAATTCGTTAAAGTACCAGTAATTAGCTGTATCAAATGAAGTTGATTTATTTTACCTTATTAATATGTCTGTAAGATTTTTGCAATTATGTTTTGGATTATTAGATTTATATAGAAAGATTTGCTCTTGTATTACAACGTTACGATCTTAATAGTATTTGCAACATAGAACTTTTGTTGTACCAAATTGATTAATTTCATTTATTTACATTTTTCTGCCAATGTTCCAGATATAGAATTAGTTGTTCATTCAGGTATTCGTATGAAATTTCCAAACATTAACCGATACGTATGTACTAAACATTTGTATTCATTATTTTGTTTTATATTTATTACGCTATAGATTTTGTTTAACTGTTCTTAAATATTAACGAATGGAATTTTTTCTTTAAAAAGACTACTTACAGTAGATTCGAGTATAATTTCTCTAAAACTTACTCATACATGTTACACATACATATATATATATATATATATTATATATATATATATATATATATATATATATATATATATATATATATATATATATATATATATATATATGTAAATCCCTATTACTCTTGGATGTCTTCTTTAACTTGCAAATACTCATTTTATATATATATATATATATATATATATATATATATATATATATATATATATATATATATATATATGACTATTTATCACATCACTGCGTGATTCATATACAATCAGAAAGCTACAAACGTCCTTTAATATCCAATTCATTCTACCAGTAATATATTTTCATATATGTTACTGAAGGGGATTTTTTAGTTGATAATAAGTCCACCGTCCCGTGGGTCGAGATTTTGAGGATGACGATGGAATCAGGACTACAGTATATAAATATATATATACATGCACCACATTACATACATAAGCCCGTTTCCTTATATATTTGAACCCTTCCCCTCCCTACAAAGAGACTAGTTTTGCTACCGAAGAACTGGAATCCAATTCCTTTCCTTGTTACTAAAACTTTTTTTATCCGAGATCTGATTACGCCATTTTTTGCGGACTTAGGATAAGTATTACGCCGACCTCATTTGGAATATTGCTGTCATATTTGAGGTCTTTTACCTTTAGTCTGTCTTTTGTGCAAGACTGAATCAAAAGTAATTTGTCTGATCATACCACTCCTTCAGTTCGTATTCATCTCTGCTGTGTGTTGGTGTGTTAGTCGCGTTTTATAAAGATATATTTTAGCCACTGTTACTGTTCATCGTTCTTTCTGATGGTCTTTAATGTTCACCAGTCTTCCACGTCCTACTTTTACTTGGGAAAAATAAAAAACCTTATGCCTGTGACTCAGTTATTGTTTCTCTCCCTCTGTTGCCAAGTTTTAAAGCCTCCGCATCCGTTTCCATTTTCCGATATTCCTGCTGCTTGTTTTTTCAGACCCATGGAATCTTCCATCCTTCAAAGTGCAAGTCATCACACTCTTCTGGGTTTAGAACCACTGATTTTCCTTCAGTTTTAATTGTATTCTATCAGTTTGGGTTAGATTAGGATATTACGGTCCCCATATTATTGGTCTCTGCATAATAAAAACCTATTAGCTCTCTCTCAACTTTAGTATCAGTAGAATTCCACTTGCTGTCGCCGGGAAAGACCACTAATAGACTCACTTCACACACTCAGATAAAAGAGTGTAACTGTTAGTAAGAAGAGAAAGTTACCACCTGTTGTTAGCCTATAAGTAAGGAGGATAAGTCAGAGCCAAGAAGGAGGGGAAATGAATGTTAGAAGGTATGGCGAGAGAATGGAATTTGTGGCATTGTTAAGGTAATTTGAAGTCTCAGAATATTTGAATAAAAGAATTATGGAAGGTAACAGGGTCTGTTCAAAAGGTTTGGAAGAGAAGCGAGCGTCTTATGAAAACAGTTATGAATCTATGAAGGGAGTACTGAGCCAACTCCCCGTTACAGAAGTGGAGTGTGAATACTTGATACACACGTTATGTATCGAGAACTGTTGGAACTGGGGAGCCTTAGTTTTCTGGAGGCATGACACTGAGTACAAGAAAGAGGAGAGTGTTAAAACTTTTGCACACATAACGTTGTTTGTTGATTCAGATGTTAAAGGATTAAAATCTGAACAGTTAGTGCATGTTTCTGTCTTTCTTTGCAGTCATCCTATTATGGAAATTGTTATTATATATATATATATATATATATATATATATATATATATATATATATATATATATATATATATATATATGTATGTGTATATATATATACATAAATATATTTATATATTTATATACATATATATATATATGTGTGTGTGTGTGTGTGTGTGTGTGTGTGTGTATGGTGTAAGTAAACACGACCGATTCCATTTTGTCTTAAGCAAGACGTCCTAGAGCGTCGTAGCCATAGCTGGTAAGTAGTAGTTTAATGTCTGTGAGAGCCCGGTTTGTTGGAAACAAAAAAGTAAATAGGATGATCTAAACATCTGTCGAAGTTAGCTGGCAGAACCATAATTTGAAGAAATTCATAATAAAGATAATATTGTATGCGTTGGATGTTATAATACTGTATGTCTGGAAGACCTGCATTTTGATCTGATGGATATGAGTTGAAGCACTTAACCTGTCCAGTAGTTCTACAGATATCGAACTAGAATTCCATGCCAGTTAAAATGTACCGTAAAAGTTAGCTGGGTATTTTTAAATCAGATTAAACCGGTTCATATTAGTAGGAGGTTAATGTTACATTTCATATTTACGGTTATATTTCAGAATATTTGCGGACTTCCAAAATGGTGTGAAGACCAGTGGAGTTACTTCATATTTTTTATACGAAAAAACGTAAATACTCGTATAATGATCTTATTCAAGAAAATACCAAATACAAACATTTAGCAGTCTGCATGAAATAAGCTCCCTCGAAATGAGCATTTTGAAGATTGCGATAAGAAACCATTACATGAAATTTAAATTAATACCAGCGTCCATTAAGATGACTCGCCCATTCTCCAGAAATAAAATTAGGGTCGACTAAATGAGGAGAGATTACGTACGTGGCTCTGACCCCTTTGTAATGAAGTCGACTTCCTCATTCACATGTATCTGTAATGAAGGAAGGGTTCTATTGTTTTCGCACTCGGGGTCTTTCTGCCTTCATTTCATTTCCGTTTTCAAATTTCAAGAATTATGGAAATATGTGTAAGAAAACTTTCCTGCAAAATAATTGTGTTATTATTACCAGTTAAAAGTTAAGTATATCTTAGTTTAACCAGACCACTGAGCTGATTAACAGCTCCTAGGCTGGCTGAAGGATTAGACTTATTTTACGTGGCTAAGAAACCAATTGGTTACCTAGCAACGGGACCTGGCAGCCATTGTGGAATCGAACCACATTATAGCGAGAAATGAATTTCTACCAGAAATAAATTCCTCTTATTCTTCATTGGTCGGTGGAGATCTCGAACTCATGGCCATTAGCAGCTGAGAACGGAACCTGCCTCGCTCAAACAAGAATACAGGCCATTTGTTATTATTATTATTATTATTATTATTATTATTATTATTACATATTATTATTATTATTATTATTATTGTTGTTGCTGTTGCTGTTGTTACTACTACTACCACTACTACTACTACTACTACTACTACTACTACTACTACTACTACTACTACTGCTTTGTTTATTGCCCAGCATAGTTTTTAATTGGACATTTATAGTCTTGTATTACACCTCTCAACTCTATATTTCTGGTTCTCGACCACAGAAGCAGTTCAGTAAATGTTTAAGACATAAATGTATGAGTTTTCGTCAAACACACACAAACTATATACATATATATACATATATGTATATATATATATACAGTATATTATATATATTATATATATATAAAATCTATTGCATTTACATGAGGAATGTAGTGCGGTGGTATAAGAAGAAAATAAATTTTGAGATGGTCGAAATTTAATAAAGCCTCGTCCAGGATAGTTACATTTGCCTTTAATAATTTGGGATAAAGAGTAATTACTTCTCACAAAATGCTATCATTACTACTTCTTCATTTAGTGAATGAGTTATAAGGAACATATGAGACGAGAAATTAACGGTTAAGTTATACTGTTCTGACTCTCCATATGATACGTTTTTACTTCATTATAATGGGCAACCATTACCTCTTCACTTCCCGTTTCCTAATACTTAAGGATACGCTTATACAAATTAAACGTAACGCTACCATTGATGTGCGTAATAATGATAAAATTGTCTCAAAAACAGTATCATTAAGAGTTTACTGTCCTCTAATAAATTATTTTGTCCAGAAAAAATTATGGAATTTCTTCTTTGAAGTCCTTTACAGGAAAAGGGGGGAGAGGGGCGGATGAAACTATAAAATATGACTGACATAATAACGGGAATTTATGGACGCAATAAATGAACAAAATAATTTTTAGTGGTGCGCTAATAGTAGAACTGATATAGTTCACAGTGAGTATATTGACACAGGTAATGAAGCTGAATTAAGGAGTAAGATATTCAGGGTGATAACCTTTCTGTTTCTTAATATTGTAGGCTGCTAGCTCAGTGCCTACTGTAGCGATATGGTAAAGTTATTTAAATAAGAAGTTAAGTGTAGCTTCGACCACGAAAATAGATTAAACATGTAATATCTTTGCATAAAACCTGGCATTGTCTTCACATCTCCATTTAACTAGAAATAAAAAAGTTTTTCGTGTCACTTTAATAATGATATCTCGGTGACACTACGTGAATTGCATGAATTCACGCTGACTAAAGTTGTATTATATCGCATAATTGAAAAATAACGATATTTATCATGAGCTGTGATCTGCGAAAAGATCTAGAAAATATTTCTTTACATTATTGAGGGAAATCATAGTAAAAACATAGAAAAAATATAGATGACATTTTCCTTTGAATCAGTAAGTTTTTTTCCGACAGTGAAACTGAAATGTGCTCAAAACTAACGAAATTTTCATCAACTGTATCCTGAGTTTTTGAGGGGTAAGAGGGGCTAAGAAATTATTCATCATACATTGCGCAGTAACTCTTGTAAAAGAGATCATTAGAGAAACTTCCTTAATGCCCTAACTTTTTAATAGAAATCCTCTCAAGTCATAGAATAGTTTCAGAAGACCCGTTACTCTTTTTTTTCCATTCTGCTTCCTTATCTCGTTTCCAGAAATTTCGCTGTGGTTTGTGTCGGGAAGGAAGTACTAGACTTTTGTGTACTCGTGCGCGCAGACGCTCACCCACACATACAGACGCAAGCGCGCGCGCGTGGGCGGGCACTGTATATGTGTATAAATACATATAAATAACCATAATAGCCACATTGTCCTCTTAACTTGGAATCATGACGTCCGTAGCAGGAATCAACCCACATCCGAATTATCAGAACGAGGTCATGTCAGGTCGGAAATGTAATCTCATTCTGATACTCCGGGATATCGGTTCGAATCCTGCTACCGACGTCAGAATTTAATTGTTGTGACAATCATATTCAAAAAGTGGGAAGAACTCGAGAGCTAAGGGCCTTTGAGGTTATTATACTGCATTCTGTGAGTGATGTATATATATATATATATATATATATATATATATATATATATATATATATATATATACATATATATATATACTCTATATATGTTTTTTAGTCCAGTAGATTTCACATTTATGTTAATCTAATACAAAATCAATTAACAAAAAAAAACCAGAATATGATTTAGTATCATGATTAGAATTTTGGTTAATTTCAAGTCACTAAACTTAGAAATTGGTAATTTGAATATAAAATGATTTAGAAGAGCATCGACATTGTCTTAAGCCCGTGAAAGTGAATGTGAAATTCATCATCATGCAACACTGAATTGTCGAACTTTTGAAATAACTTTTTTAATTGGGCAGAAGCCATTGGTGTGGTAACCTAACACTGCACCTAACCTCTTTCAGAAGAAAACGCGAAAATGAGGAAAGGCTTTAGCTCTTCTTAACGATATATAACACTCTTAAAGTGTGGAGGGTAGCAACAAAATCAGGGAAACGAAAATTGATAACAGATTAAAGTAGCCTACTAGGTCTCGAGCATAAAACGATTTGAAAGACCAGTAATATACATATTATGTATATTATTGGTCTCAAATAGTTTTGGTTGTTTTAATTCTCTCCATATTCCTTTTAATTACTTAAGTTAAGTATATCTAAATTTACCAGACCACTGGGCTGATTAACAGCTCTCTAGGGGCTGGCCCGAAGGATTAGACTTATTTTACGTGGCTAAGAACCAATTGGTTATTTAGTAACGGGACCTACAGCTTATTGTGGAATCCGAACACATTATAGCGAGAAATGAATTTCTGTCACCAGAAACAAATTCCTCTAACTCTTCATCAGCCGACCCGCGGGAATTGAACTCCAGCCCATCGAATGACCAGTCTGAAGCTCAATTATTGTTTTTTCTTTTCTTTCTTTTCCTTAATCTTATTCTCCACTTACCTGTTTCTCTCAGCAAGAGAACACCTGATAGGAATGAATTGTCATCTGGGTAAGTAGAGAATAATGCTGAAATATAGCTTTATTAGGTTATCATATTAAGAAAATTTAAGAAAAAGAAAAAGCTGTTATAGTAAGTATATTTCTGTTATTAATATTACATGACAATATGTCATGAATAGTAAGATGTGAAGGACGATATATGCCGCAGAGATACAGGAACCGAAAAAAGGGGTAGGGGCGGGCGGGTATTCTCCTAAATATTTGTACTCGGAGCAGAGGCTGCCAGCATAATCACCCGTCATTTTAATGAAAGCCAACTCATCTAACATTCACGGTAACTGCGTTGGAGCTTTATTGACACATTTAAACCTGGCATTGCAGTACATTTTTTGGAACCTAATTATCAATATGGCTGGAGGTAACACATGAAAAAATGAAACTAGGTATAAACACATGCCTAAAAAGAAAGTATGAGAATAACGGTAAATTTTTCCACCGTGACAGGATAGCGCCTGCAAAGAGCATGTTTTATGTTTACGAGCAATATCATGCAGATGTAAGATATTTGACGTCTAGTTGGAGCGGCTCCAAATACACCTTTCTTGTATATTGAGACTTAATAAGAATGCATATTGTTAACTTTTCTTAAAAAAATACTAAGATTTATGAAATACAAGGTCAGAGAAGAGTATAAAATGCTGTAATGTTTCAAGAGATACAGACCTCCTTGAAAAAAAAAATAATGCAACAAAAAATATTTCAAGTTAAACTGGTGCAGTAGTTCTTTATTTTATCAATACAAAAGCCCCCAAAATTATTTCCCCTACAATATACTGTAACTTCTAGAAGGGATTCATTAGGAAAGTTCCTTAGCTTTTAATTTTTTAACTTATTCCCTCAAGTTGCAAAGTTGCAAAAGTTCAGTTATACATTTCCTGAATTCTTAGTATCGTTATCTGAAAACTCATTTAGTTTTGCCAACAATGAATAATACCAAATACACACAATATGAAAAACAATATATATATATATATATATATATATATATATATATATATATATATATATATATATATATATATTATACATATAATATTATATATAATTCCTTTTCCTTAGAGATGTAACACATTCAAAGGAGCATGTATGATAAATACTACTGCCCCTGGCAGGATTTTTAAGTGAAGTCTTTGAGTTTAAGTTCCTCATTGGTCGGTTGGTATCGTTCTTGGCTACCACTCTTCTGGGCCCGCGTTCGATTATCTGACCGGCCAATGAAGAATCAAAACTTTATTTTTGGTGATAGAAATTCATTTCTCGTTATAATGTGGTTCGATTCCACAATGAGCTGTAGGTCCGTTGCTAGGTAACCAGTTTGTTCTTAGCCGTAAAATAAATCTAATCCTTCGGGCCAGCCCTAGGAGAGCTGTTGATCCCAGCTAGTGGTCTGGTTAAACTAAGGTATACTTAACTTTTGGGTTAGACACTTGCAGATGACAGGTAAATTCAGTAAGCCATATACAATTCCTTTTAGGTGTAAGATATTCCCCAATTAAAGTGCTTAACCGATATTAATGGCATTTGTTAATTATTAGCTGAGAATATTAAAACGTCATGTAGAGAACGCATACCATAACTTGCGCTGACAACACAATGGCAGGAAACACCGGAAACGTTTTTGAAGACAATGAGGAGTTAAGACGGCATTGTGGCTATTACAATTACATTCATAAATATATATATATATATATATATATATATATATATATATATATATATATATATATATATATATATATATACATACATATACATACATATATATATGTTTATATATATTGGATGTTAAAAGTTTGAAAATCGGGAATTAGGGTATGCTATACAATACCTATTATGATTGGGCAAAGTGAGATAATTCTGAATTAATCCGACATTATAGTCTATACCATTTTATACAGTACTTAGGAGCTCTTCGTTGGGCGAGTCGGTAGAGCTGTGGCTTAGCATTCGGTAGGCCCGAGTTCGAGTCTCCGGCCGGCTGATGAAGAGTTAGAGGAATTTATTTCTGGTAATAGAAATTCATTTCTCGCTATAATGTGGTTCGGATTCCACAATAAGCTGTAGGTCGCGTTGCTAAGTAACCAGTTGGTTCTTAGCCACGTAAAATAAGTCTAATCCGTCGGGCCAGCCCTAGAAGAGCTGTTAATCAGCTCAGTGGTCTGGTAAAACTAAGGTATACTTAACTTACAATACTTAGGTGCTTTATATAATATATACCTATAAACAAACACTCTAATGTAAAAATTGAATTTTACTAATTCAATTGACACAGTTTCAAAGCAAAGTATAAATTTAGTTCGCTACCTTATGGTTAGGTTAGGTCAGTTTATTTTGCATGGCTTTTAATATTTCCCAACGAGAATCGATATTCTGTAGAATAATCAGGAAGTGAGTTAATTGTTTCGTGCTTTATATTTTGTTGTTAAATGTTTTTATAGATTTTGCAGGTATTGTATAAGACCTATTAGTTTAATCAATGCCAATAATATATATGTGTATGAATATATCTATATCTGTACTCATACACATATATATAGTATATATATATGTATATATATTTTTTTATTTATATATACATATATACACATACACATGTGTATGTATGTGTGTATACACATACATACATACACGAATGTGGTGTGTGTGTATATGTATACACACACACACACACACACACACACACACACGCACTATCGAACACTCGCGCACGCAGCGTTGGTTCTGATCAGATCATGGATGGATGAGCTCCGGAAATATAATCGCAGAAAACCTGATGGGTAGGATTAAATGTTCTTATTCATGTCGAGTTTGTAAAGACTGAATTTTTCCACATCCTTTTTATGCCTAAGTTTAACTCGCACGATGAATGGTGTGCTTCTGCCTGATGGTGCGTTTCTCTGGCCAAGGTTTAGTTCAGTGGCCCTGCAGAGAGAGAGAGAGTAAATTACTAGGTAGGAGTCAGTTATTCCACTGGTATGGCCCTGTAAAAAATGAGAAAACGATTGTTAGTTTTATGGAATGAACTACGTAATAAAATAGAGATGGTTTGGATTTCGGAGCCTTTGTTTGCGTTCTTCTGACAAATTTTCAAGTAAAAGGTGTGATTTTATGTTAAAGAATAAGGTTAGAAAATAACATACTTAAAAAATATCCTATTTTGTTGAATCAGTTTCTACAAGCATTGAATAAACTGAAGACATTAAATTTAAAATGAACTGAGGATGTTCGCCCAATTCTGCCGACAGGTTTTTTATTTATTTTTCTTTTATCATTTAGTATATCCGGGTAAAACTTATCCGTTTCTTTTTGTCTTCCAAAAGATCCCTTTGATGAATACATTGTGACCGTTCCCTCTGTTGCAGAGGGAAAGTTCAGAGTTTAAATACTGATTTTTGCAGTATTTCCTTTTATTCTTTTCAATAATGGCTTTATTTTTATTCAAAATATTTGACAAATATTGATGAAAATTTATTATGTATCGTAATGCTTGTTTCGTATTCTAAAATTTTAGAAAAGATCGTTGTTATTAATAAAAAGAGAGATTAAGAGAGAAAGAGAGAGAGAGAGAGAGAGAGAGAGAGAGAGAGAGAGAGAGAGAGAGATTTAAAATGAGTAAGAAAAATATCAGATACTTTTCTTCTTAAATATAATAAACAGAAATAATAGATACCAGAGGCTGACGTGATTAGTAAACATTAATTGAAACAGATATAATAAACAAATCAACTCGACCAGCTGGGTCATTGAAAATTCACGCTGGGTAACTTGGGCATTCGATGCAACTAAACAAAACATAAAATAGAGTACATACGCTTATTGGCCATTTATGCTTTCCTAGTTATCTAATGCCATACATGGTTAGAGTGGTTCGTTTTGTGACGTGCTGCTATATGTGTGTATATATATATATATATATATATATATATATATATATATATATATATATATATATATAGATAGATAGATGAACAGCAAGCTCCAAAACTAAGTTATTCAGCATTGAAATGAATTTTTGATGTGATATATGCCACAGTTTCAATTCTCTCTATAACCATGCATGGTATTAGATAACCAGCGGAGCATAAATGGTTAATAAGCATAAATACTTTGCTTTATGTTTTGTTTCATTGCGTCAAATGCCCACTATACCCTGCGTGAATTTTCCATGACCCCAACTGGCCGAGTTGATTTGAATCATGTCTTAATACTGTTATTATATCTGTTTAGAATACTGTTTAATTACTAATCATGTCAGCCTGTGGTGTCATATTTTTGTTGATTATATTAAAAACTTTAAACATCAGACATATATATTTATATATATATATATATATATATATATAAATTATACTGTATGTATATATATATATATATATATATATATATATATATATATATATATATATATATATATATATATAATTCATTTTAAAAATATCACTGTAAATGAAGCATTGGGTAATTTACAAATTCGACAAAGAATGAATTATGTATGCAGTTTAATTAATCAAGTCGTGAAATATTTTAGGTTTTTTTTAATTAAAGCTAATCCAATGAAGTTTATCTAGGGCCAAGGAAATTCCATTTATAATGAAATGTATAAAAAATTATTTTAATGAGTAGAGAATATTTTTTTGATAAACGTGTTAACTTAGTTTTAACCATATAAATTAAAGTATATTAATACTTGATTGGTTTGTGAATAATTATTTAGTATAATTTTCTTATTTGAATTATGCCTTAAAATGTTTTTTTCAGTATCATTCCCATTTACGAGTAAATGAAGTTATATAAGTTTGCCTTCCTTGGATATAATGTTTTTTGGATGGTTCTCTTCTCTTTAACTATTTTTCGTCATTATTATCGTAAAAACTGTACAGTAAAAATATAGAAAGTCTTCAGAACCCATTATCCATCAATGAACTTTCCCCTCCCCACGCCCAGAATAATATATAAAAGGTAAATAGCCTCTTCGTAGATATGGAAGGTAGCGGTAATGGCTTGGGGTTTCTTGACTGACCATTACGTAAAGGTAAGACAATCTTTATTTTCATAATATATCCATTTTATTTTGAATTCTTTTATAAAAGCTGAACAGCTAAGTGAGTAGTTAGATCTAGGTAGGCATATGTAAATGTGGTTAAACTGGTAAGGGATGTTTTCTCTACCTCCACCAAGAAAAACTTGCTCATTATTCCAAAACAGAATTGTTTATTAATACCCATTCAGTATGAAGAAATCTCCTTTGTTAAGAATTAAAAAGCGAATCTTGTTTCTTCATTTTATAAACTTATGGAATTTTTTGTAGGTCCTCTAAAACAAAGAGAAATCTCCAAAATTGTGAAAATATTGTCAGTATTACGGTAAAAATATACTTTGTGGTCAGGCGGGACAAAAAAAAAAAAAGCGCAAATTATTACTTGTCTCTGGCTTGCGTTAACGGCCTTCGAATTCTTGCTTTTTTCGTTTCGATAAGTATTTCTTCCCAACATCTGCCAAACTTTGAAATTCCTCACCTTTGTACGTGTTTTGAGAATTTAAAACCCATTGCATTTCAAGTGGCTAACACTGTATAAGGTGTTAAGACACCTTATACAGTGTTAGCCACTACTTTTTCATCTCCGTCCTACGTTTCACAATTTTTTTCAAATTCTTGGGAGAAAATGGCATCCAGTGACCAATTACTTTGGCCTCTGCAATATAATTTCGTTTTACGTCAGAAAATATATTAAGCCTTCTGAGGCTAAGCTGTCTTCGTAGAAAACGTTTGGGCTCTCTCTCTCTCTCTCTCTCTCTCTCTCTCTCTCTCTCTCTCTCTCTCTCTCTCTCTCTCTCTCTCTCTCCATCAGGAAGCTTTCTTCTTTTCCCTTCCCCCCCTACCCCTAAGAAGTGATATCATGAAATTGGTAAAAGGGTCTGAAAGTTTCCTTATTACTCTCAACCCCATAATGACTTTTTGAGAAAAGGAAGTTGTGAACTTTCTCGCTAAAACCTCCTTTACAGTTACTTTTGTTTGCAGGATCCAGCAATTTCGATTACTGATTTCCATTTGAAGAACGTCGCTTATAACTCGCAGACTGGGTACTGAATAGTTCTTCATGGTGGTCATAATCCTTAAAAAGGGTGTCTTTTACTCCTGAAATATGTGTACCAACATCTTAATTACACAAGCATAGAATTGCAAGCCAGAAAGCCAACTGTCGCCTCTTTTAGAAAATATCTGTTGCTAAAATTAAGTTTCTTAATTTGTTTTTATAAAAGGCATTAGCATACACTCCTTTGAAATGTATCAGTATTCAACAGGAAATTTGTAATATATTAGAAAATAATTTTAATTTTATCAACGTACCATATGCATTTTAAGAATTCATCTCTTTAACTGATATTCCTAAATCAGAAGAATGTGTAAATTAGCGAGATCAAGTCAGTAATATTAGTGTCATATGATAAGTTTTGTAAATCAGTCGGAGAAATTGTCTGAATTTTATGAAAAATTATCTGTGATTCTTCGCTCCAGTATGTTCACGATATTTATGTTTGTTGTTGCCCATTCCCATGGATAATTCTGTCATTTTATAGCTGAAGTAGGCAATTTTAGATTGGTTGGAGTCGATGGAGAGTTAGAGGACTATAAATGGGGGTTCAAATTTGTTACCTTAATGGAATCGGTTTTGAGAGGTTAGTAAATAAAAAGCTTTTTAATAGTTGGTTCAGCGTTTTCTCTCAATATTAATGGAGCATGAATTCTTCTACAAAGAACCTGGAACATTACGACCTCAGCTTAACAGTCTGGCTGTCTGATGAGTAACGAAGTCTGCAAAGTAACAAAGACCCTATATTATAGCGAGGATTTTGATGTGTTCTCTTGACATCTTACAGTTGACAGCAATTCCACATGGTTCCTAACCTAACCTTAAGCTGAAGAGATCGGTCTGATAATGTACATCAAATAAATTGTCAGAAAAACAAAAAATTATTGTAATAACGTAGGTCATTTGCATTCCTTTCTGTTTCCTTAAAATACTTGTATATAACTTATGTATGTGTATGTATACGAGTATATGTATATATATATATATATATATATATATATATATATATATATATATAATATATATATATATATATATATATATATCAAGCTCCATCATTCTAGAACTTTCCTTAACTCCAAAATCTTGATTTTTTCAGGAGAAGCGTTTAAAGTTTCAAAAAGTCCTAGAACTTTAACATTTTACCCAAAGCAACAAAACTTACTATCATAATTAGATAAACAGGGTTCCTTGAGTGTGTTTGGGTAAAGGTGTTGAGATATAGGACTTTGAAACTTTAAAACGCTTCTCCTGAAAAAAATCAAGATTTTGGAGACCGACAGTCTTGTAATGATGGAGCAAATATATATATATATATATATATATATATATATATATATATATATATATATATATATATATATATATATCAAAAAGCACATGATTTTAGATGCATAACTTTCATACTTGATTCATAAGCTGCATGATGCATATGTCAGTGATATTTTAATGCGTCTACTGGGATGGAGAGTGATATATATATATATATATATATATATATATATATATATATATATATATATAGTATATATATATATATATATATATATATATATTATATATAATATTCCAGTAAATTTCTTAAAATCGATGCCGTTTTGTTTATAGCGTAAACCACAAGACATCAAGGTCAGAACTTTAGTATCAAGCTCTCGTGTTGGTAAGAAAAAACAATGAAACACCAAACGAAATTAAATTCAGTATTTAGAATGTTAAATGTTAAATATTAATTAGGAAAAAGACAGTTAGGATAATCCGGTAATAAGTTAAAAGAACTTACATGAAGCTAGGAATATAAGTGAGGAATCGCAGTGGCATTTGCATGAAATATTTATAACATTTTATACTAATTTTAATTATTTTTTTTCTCAATAACGCGTATAAATCTAAAATTGTTATTTTAAAAGTATAGGGATTAATGTCAAAATAGTAATGGTAGTTAACTTTGAGCAACATCCAGTAATACTCCTTTTATCGGCTTTATTGCAGGGAACTTTAGAGCTTTTTTCAGTCCAGTTGGGAGGACGATGAGTCTCCCAAATATACAGTTAAATTAGAATTAGAGCGGAGTCATCCCATCTCCATCACGATAACTCAACTCTAGGTTTGTAGCACGTGACTGTACCTGTGTGTGGTAGTCGTTATTAATTTTCCTCAGGATATTTTTATACTCCTAAATAGAGGCTAAAAATAATCCGTTACTATCGATTTCACTTTACCTTAGGAATAACTAACACCAAAGAGGAATTTTGTTCTCTCATATATCACATAATATGTATGGATGTTTGCGTGTATGTCTATAACATAAATAACAACGTAAGTGACTATTCATCATTCCTGCTCCTTCCATGACGATTTAGACCTTCCTTGTGCATTACAAAATATTCATTTAAGAAACGTCTTTACAAAGAGTAAATATTCTTCCCAGGTTCTTATGCTACTTAGGGGAGTATTCTCCGAAAACTTCTCTCTGAGAACAGAAAAGTCTAAAAGTTTGGTTTTGTGAGTTCTGTTGGCTCTTCAGAAAGAAGAAGAAATATGAGAGATAAGTCATTCTTGGAAAACAACTCCTCAAAATAACTTCTGACATTTTTCCTGTCTCAAATGACATTCCTGGCGCTTTATTTGCAGGGTTTTCATTTTCCTTCTCCCTTTATTTTCTTATTGTGGTTTGCTGGTAGTTGCGCGCTTGATTATCAACTCACGCATGTCTTCTGTACTTCCAGAAATGACTGCATATTTTAGCATTAAAAAAAGTATGTAATATATATATATATATATATATATATATATATATATATATATATATATATATATGTATATATGTGTATAATATATATATATATATATATATATATATATATATGAGTTTGTATGTTTGTAAGATAACTACACACAAAGCATATATATGTATGTGTATATATATATATATATATATATATATATATATATATAGTTATATATATATATATATATATATATATATATATATATATATATATATATATATATATATATATATTATATAATTACTGAGGAGAGAAGTTACTAATAACCAGAGTGATATGAAGAATAACAATTTAATTCAAGAGAAAACACGTGAATTTTCCTGTTGTTGTTCTGGTTGGGGAGATAATGTGGACAAAACTTCAATATTCCTGCACACACCGCGTCAAGTGCAAAGGCTTGCGTATTAAATTAATATTTTTAGCATTTTTTCCACATGCATGTTTACATGTTTTAAATGATTATCATAATAAAAATGGAGTAAATGATAATTGCAATTGCTCCTAGGAAAAAATAGCAAAGTAGCACGATTGTTTTAAGGCCACAATGAAAGGTGACAAAAAGTGAAAGACTAAAGGGAAGCTGAGATCGGTGCCGAGACAATACAGTGCAGTTGATTGTGTTCAAGTTTACCTGATGTCGTGAATGAAAAGTCGTCCTTGCATGCGGAGGAGGAAGTTCCACATTCATTTTTGTTGACATGATTTGTTTTTATTTTTTTCAGGGGATTTATCACCGAGGTCGAAAATCATCTTGAAAAACTTATTGCGCTTATCTAATAGGTTCCGTTAGATCAGTTGACACAAATTTTGCAGTAACCGGCCATAATCTCACATAATTTCCACCTATCCTTTGAAACACTACTACAATAATTTCTCAAACCATGCCAGTGAATCTGGTTATCAAATTTTGCTCAAGTTATTATTTGTCTTGACGAATGGGTGTTTTCATTACCAAAACATAGTTAATTTACATCCTTTCCATTTTTTGCGCTTTTCAATCCATTCCCCCTTTGATTTTAGTGGTATTTCTATTCATTTGACCCTTTCCTTGTCGTATAATCCCTCTGATAACTAGCTAAACTCATAATGGCATTCATTGTCGCTGTCTCATGTTCTCCCCACCCGTAATAAAATCCCCAATGTAAAAGTTCCGATAAGTTAATTCAAGAGTCGAATAGAACGGAGAGGAGGTAAGCTATACATCTACTTCCTAAAGAGGGCTTCTGGTTTTTAATATAATGAAGATAACCTTCAATATGTTGGGGTTAACTGTAATGAAGACCATAGTCGAATTATTTTCTCCTCAGAAGTCTTACGGTTTCACTACGTTTGCTTTCACGTCTGCATGCGTTTTATTTTAATGGTAGGGAATAATGTGAATAGAAATTCTCTTCGTTTCTCTTCGGACGAAAAGCAAGATATACATACATATATATATATATATATATATATATATATATATATATATATATATATTATATTATATATATATATATATATATATATATATATATATATATATATAAGATAAAATCCACGAAGCAAAGGAAAACACTGGAATGCTGCGAGGCCTTCGACTCTCGTCCTGTAATTCCTTCCTTCGTGGATTTTATCTTTATTTATATATTCATCGCGTTCCATATTTTCGTGATTCAATTATACACACACACACACACACACACACACACACACATATATGTATATATATATATAGAGAGAGAGAGAGTTAGTTGGCAAACTATTGATGAACAGGCCTAAATGCTGATAATTTGCCTGCATTCGTGAGTAGTCTTTCAGAAAAACGGATATAAGCAAAGACTGAAATAAAATTCCAATATTAGGATAGATGAAGCAGAATTGCTTCGTCAGAATTTGTCGTCTCATCATGGGCTTTCCGATGTACAGCATTTTCCACCGTAAACTCAGTGTATTGTGCATGTATGTATGTACAGTATATATATATATGTATATATATATACATACATATACATACATATATAATTTACATTTATATACTCATATATATATATATATATATATATATATATATATATATATATATATATATATATATATATATATATATATATAGTATATGTATGTATGTAGATATGTATATAATTTCTGTCATGGAAATAACATGGTGTCAAAAATAAACAAGAGTATTTGACCACGAGGAAAGGGAGACAAGGAAAGTGCAAGATCTTTCACCTGGACAGTTTAAGTCATTTTCAAGTAGTCTACATACACTTGAACAAAAGATTCCAAAGACAGCTGGGTTTTAACACGTTAGCTAAGATTTAAGAGGCATATGACCGTAGTGCATACAGAGGCCATCACATTTGGATTAAATCATTAGGTGAGTAACAGCTGTCTGGATAAACTCAGATGTAAAGAACATTAACTAAGAATACTGGCATTTTTTAGTTTCTCTCTTAGATCTTCGAATGTCTTGTGCAGAATACTGTCAGAGGTGTATTTTCCTTTGTCAATGCCGATTCAAGATGATTCTGGATAGAATATATTCACTTCTTGATATTATACTGGTATGGGAACAATCAACCTTATATGATTTTCCACTCGAGTGCATTAAAATGGTAATAAATCACCTTAATCTTAGTCGTTGTTTGTAAAACCGATTCTTCATTGTATTCTTTTGTTCTGTTGTAGTTTGCTAGAAAATGCTTTAGGAAAAAGGAGAAAGATCAGGCACTTAATTGTTTTTTCTCATGGCAATCTTCTTGAAACCTGTTGTGAGAGGAGAGCCGTCTGCAGAGCCTATATTGATTAGTTAGATTGTATGGGTTATCTTGGTCTGTATCCGTTGGCAGAAAACCTCTCACTTGAGACACTAAGCCCAACTTGCACTGACTATTGCTACGCTAATAAAAAAAAAAAAACGAGCTTCTGGGCAATCATGAGTTTTACATGGACGCTAAGGAGAGTAACTCACACGGGCCACAAACAGCAAACAGTTGTGGCGTCTATCGCGACGTGTTGTTAGTGTCATCCTATAAAACTTGCCACCGTCCTGTCACCGAGCTTAACTCACACGGATCACACAACAACCATGTTACAGACTTTCGTTGCTGCATCTTTCAGTCATTTGGTAACATTCTTAGGGGCCATACGTGGTACTGGTGCAAGACATTCCTCAGCTGGTATATCTTTTCTCATGGCTGTCTCATTTCTTTTTATACTGTCTCTAAACTAACTCAGTAAATAATCAAATGTGTTTTTGTTCGCCCTAAAATAGTTAGAAAATTTATTATCATGCTCTAGCAATGATTGATAAAACAACTGAAAATGGCTCTCATTTCTGATCTCTTTGATTGGTTGAACTCAGTGGGATCTCGTACGACCACGATGTTTTTTGCGTCGTAGAAGCCACACCAGTGTTCCATCTTCAGATTTAATTTTTGATACTAGCTTGCCGTGTGGCGAACATTGAAGGTTCCGAACAAACGTAAGTAGCGCACATGGAGCGTGTTTAAGCCATGCGATGGAAAAAAAAAATGTAAGTAGGAACGCATGTTCTAGAGCCTTTGCTAGAAACCTGCCTTTTATCGTCTAAAGTGAGATTCAGCCCAATTAAAGATTACATAAATAGATGAATAAAGCAAATCATACATGTTCCCCATTTTCAGATTCTTTGATTCCGTGTTTGCCTTCGTTGCATCATTGGAGAATACCAACTTCGGTTGTTCTGTAAAGGATATTATTTTCTTTTTCGTTTTTTCGCTGGTGTTCATAAATGTCATTTTTGTCTGATATGCTTTTACCCGGTTAAAGTAGAGTACTCGTTCATTAAAGAGATTTTGTTGATTGAAGTGCCACCATCTGGTCCTCGTCTTCTATAATTGTCGTGAGGCTCATCTGCATGTTTCGTATGCAGCCTCCACAGAACTATGAATTTGTCTTGCCTCTTGATCTCATCAAGGAATATGCGCCTCAAACTGTTTTCTGAAACCTTAATTAATTTAAGTTAATGACCGATCTTAACAAGCTATACTGTGAACAGACCAATATTAATTTCATCAGTTTCCGGGAAAGACTAATTCCATTAACGTCATCATGATGACCGAGATAAACTTTCGATAAATTACTCCAGAAAGAAATTTCATCTCCAATGGTAATTAAAGTCGCGGGGATACTTGAGAATTCACTCTGCTCTTGCATACTGAAGAAAAAGCATCCGGAACTTACGACGACTTAGCGAATCAGAAATACCTATTAAATGGAATTTGTGAGGGAAAAATGCCACACAGATTTTTCGAATCTGAAAGTATTGGTTAAATGGAAGGAACGAGGAAAATGTCCAATAAAGATTTGGATGCCGTATATATCCAAAATCTAGATGTAATCTATAGGGCATATGATGAATATATCGACTTAGGAGTTTAATGAGGAGGAAGGGAAAATATCTGGCGATGTAATCAAACCTGTTCATACCCATTATTTACAGAGATCAAATGAGCAGTTTCCTCTTAGAAGAAGGAGACGTAATAACCAGTATATTAATTAACTAAGAAATATTTGACATCAGTTTTAGAATATATGAATTTTGAAGTTTAGACTTGAAATTACATCTGTATTAGATAAACCTTTGTTAACCATTAAATGGCATCATCAGGAAGAGTAGCATTATCACAAAGTTGAACTTACTTTTGAGGTCTGCTTAATTATGAAATATTGCATGCATTTTCGGGTGTTATATTGTTTTATAAAGCCATAAAAGCCTTTGTGAGTATGAATAACTAATTTTGGAGTAAAGAAAAATCAAACATATTCTTGAGGAAACAGGATAAGGAAGGATTTTCGATCATTACTGTTACATTTATTAGTCACTTGTTCCTGTCATATGATCCAGAAAAATCATGCATAGTTAAAGAGAGGTCCGGAGCAATTGTTAGAACGTTTTCGTTTATTAAACAAATGGCTATATTCCGGACATTATAACCATTACCTCCGTTATAAACGCTGCAATATATTCAACATTTTTCATTATGAATAAAGCAAAAGTATTTTGTTGAATTACAAATAACCAAATTCAGCATTTTCCCATTTCAATTAAAGTAATTTGTTGAAATGCAAGCGTTTAAAAGCGTTTCATTTTTTAAAATGATCAAAATGCTTTTAGCGGCCAATTAACCTTATTGTGATGCAATTTTTTTTTTCGATAAGTTTCCTTACCTGCACAAAAATATAAAGACTGCGTCATTTGTTTTACTGATCAGAACTTCTGTGGTAGACTTTCCACATGTAATTAGTGTATTTACAGTCAAAGCAGATATTATATGCCAACGCAAATTTCCATATACATACCCTACTCGCAAACTGCATATTCAAATCATACTAAACATTTGTATTCAATAACCAAATAGTGCCGACACATGCAAGTCAGTTAGAAATATATTAGTCAGAAAGCTCATAGATTTTAAGTTTATGCGTAATATTTCGCCAGATAGTTGGACCATAGTATCGTAATATTTCGCCAGATAGTTGGACCATAGAAACATTACGTATTATCTAGGGGCTATTATATTAATAGTCTATTGTTGAATGAGTGTCACGGCCTTTTGATTCGAATAGCGTTTCATCTAGCCGCTTGATGAACTTGTTTGGGAGTTCTACTTAATTACAAAATTTTTATGGTAATTAGGAATATGTGGCTATATACAGATGCTTTTCTTCTGAATACCTTTCCAGTGAAAATAATAACACTGCTCTCAAGCTTTACCTGTACTGTGGTCTAAAAAATACCGGTTTCTCCTTTGTCATTCTGAACACTGGATTTTGCCATTGATAGCTAGTCGGTGCAGTGGGTTGCAGCTGAGTATGAAGATTGGCATGGTAGACAACATCATATCAACGTATTTGTTGAGAATCAGAAGGGTAATATATTTAGTCACCCCTCTTTCAAAAGAAACGCTTACATTTCTTTTTCATCCGCATTGCTATCCCTAAGGTAAGTGGTCTGTTGCCTTGATGAGTATTCTTTAACTAATTCTATCGAAAGCCTCTTCTCCAGCTAAACCTTTCATCTCCAAATCCTCGTTCACTTTATAAATCCTGTAATCCATTGCTTCCCTCTTCACCTTCTACCCATTACAGGTTCAACCCAAGCCTTTTTCACCCCTTCTTCAGTATTCCCTACCACATGTGCTTACCATCTGAATATCGACATTCTTTATAATATCAGTAATCTTTACCACCCCAACACTTCTATTTCTAATTTCTTCATTTTCCAGTCTCGAATGCAGGGAGATCCCTCAAATCTTTCACAATATCTTCATTGATGTTTGCTGTTGCTTTTGTTCATCCTTCCTTCTTAATGCACATGTTTCTGACCATACAACATAACTGGTCTGATTAAGATACAATTGATTGCAATTTTCAGTTATTTGGCGTTTTTACTTAACTCATTACTACTGCCACCTCCCTACATTTCCGCTAATCTGCTTTTAACAATACTTTGAACCTCAGATTCACACCCTCCTTCCTGCCTTAAACTTTTCAAATTCTCCACTTGTTTTAAATCGTTCAAGCGATTCCTACCACTCTGCAATTCTACACTGTCATCCTTGATCACCTAATTATCTGCATATAACTGTTTCTCGTGCGTTATCGTTTCCCAACCTCAATGCTCCCACAACAGTGCAGGCTCTGATATATCTAAGATATATATATTATGTAGTATATATATATATATATATATATATATATATATATATATATATATATATATATATATATATATATATATATATGTATATGTGTTTGTATATATATTATATTATATATTATATATGTATGTATATATATATATATATATATATATATATATATATATATATATATATATATATATATATATATATATATATATATATATGTAATGTATGTATGTGTACACACACATACAAGAAATGCGAAAATAAATCAGTTTCTTTTACAATGGGTAAAGAGAGAGGATAAAAGATAAAACAACTTTCATAATTTAGCCTTCATGTCAAGAGGGGGCTAAGTTTTATTATCTTCTTGATAAATAAACCTAGATGGTAGGCAAAACTTTAAGAAATTTTCCGGTTCATGATTCCATGTTTCTCTCTCAGCTGCGCACTGCTTTTTGTATAACAGCAATAGGATCCCTTAAATGGCTAAAGTTTTGATAAGCTGAATTAGAACACCGAAAGGGCGCTCTCCATGGAATGACATATTGAATTTATTATTCAGAGAAGTAGCGTCGTGCAAAAAATAATAAATAAGTATTACTTATCCCAAGTCGATCAAATCGGTCTGTTTTTAGGTTTTATTAAGATTTTCGCTCTTTGTTTTTGTGAGCGATTTAACCATTGATGCAGTCCATTTATTGGTTAAGAGTTTATTAGACAAAAGAGGCAAGATTGCTACGGCAAGTAGGGTGATTATTCTGTAAAAGAGTAAGAAACGTAAAGAAATCGGTAGATTCATATGTAAGAACTTCGCCAACATTTTTCAAAGACGTTGTGAATTACATTTGAGAAGGCAAGTATAGCAAGTACCAGATAACAAGATCATGCTTGCAATAATTTACATAGGATATAAAAAATATTGAAATACGTCAGTCTTATGAAATGCTTTTTTACAGTACGGGTAAATGATTAAAAATTTAAAACAATTCAGTTCTTGGCAATAGCAACAAGCTATAGGAATAACCGATAAGAGAATGAGTTGGATAACTAGAAAGGAACATATGCCATATATTATAAATTATATTCAGCCACAAACACAATTTTTTGGCAAACTCAGAACAACATATAGGAAAGGGTGTCCATTTAGGGTTACTATACAAAGAAGGAAAGGGATATGAATGAAGGGAAATCATCGGAAATACTATTAAAGTCTTCCAAAAATCATAAGATGGATGTTGTATCAGAGGTCAAAAACTAAATTGCCGAAGTATTCAGACAGAGGTTAGACTTCAGACAATTAAAATGGTAAGGGATTCATTAAAATATTCTTGTGATGATCACTGTAAGAAAAGTACACACACACACACACATATATATGTATATGTATGTATGTATAAATATATATATCATATATATATATGTATATGTATGTATGTGCTGTACAGTATATATTCGAATATATGTATCATATTTATCTGTATCTTTAGACCAGAGTACTAGTTCAAAAGGAGGCCTTTCGACGCTAGATTTTACCTTAACGACACTCCATTTTCATATTTCCTTATTATATATAAATATATATATGTATATGAGTATATCACAATAATGATTTGCAAATTATAATTTGAGTTCTGTTTTAATAAAATATTTTATAAACAGGGAAGAATATATAATGAAAATAATGTATACATTTTTACCAAAAACAGTCTTTCCACAACATTTGTTTTGCACTTGATGGAGTTCAGCCTTAAAAACTGAAAAAGGGATAGATAACGATAAGAACCTTAGCATGAAGTTAGTGACGATAAAGATCCAGATTAATCTTTCGTTTTTATTGTGTGTGTATAGACAACTATTGTGTGTACAAGTATAATTTGAGTTCTGTTTAGAACAGGATAGTATTTTTGATATGAAAATGAAGAATCCCTCTTCTATAAAAATAAATGATGTTAGGAATAATAGAAACCATTGTAGTCTTAAAGGTTTTTGTTTATCAGAATAATGTAGTAATCACCTTAGCTTAAACCTTGAAAAGGGATTTTTAACTTTTCAATCTTTCTGTTATAGGGTACGTTGAGCTAAATTAACCTATGTTTCGGTTTATAGGTAAGACAACTGTTGGGCTGTAGAATAGAACGTCATCTAGAGCATTTAAAACGGAAAAGGTTAATATGTAATGAAAGATTTCTTTGCTTTTTATCTATTTATAAATTAACCCTTTGTTGGAGAGATATTTAGTTAAAAGGTTCAGACCGTCATTCGATGGGCCGTAGTAATTACGCCTTAGCTGATGAAAATTAGAGGAATTTATTTTTTTCAGTTTCAATTCATTTCTCTTTATAATGTAGTTCGGATTCCCTACAATAAGCTGTAACGGACATAGAGTTGCTAAATGCTCTGGTTCTTATCAAGTTTACTGTTATCTTCAGGTCAAAAGCCCTAGGAGGCTGTTAATCATGTAATGTAGCGTTTCTTTGTTTTTATCTATTTATATTGAAATTCTTTCATTTAAGAAGTGACCTTCACACAATCTTTGGTCAAATATGTCGCATCACAAGCATTTGCTCTGACACGTAAAGAATGATATTTAATCTCGTACTTATTTTTTATATACTTATTTTATCAAACCGGAACATTCTCAGGAAGTATGGAAAATTAAGTTCAGTAACATTTGCATGGCGTTAGGCGTGGGCATCATGGAAAACATTAGATTGAATAAACAGGGCAGAATTTTGGTTGTTAATTTTTCGTCTCTGAAAAAAAAAACTATATAGGGGTTTTCTCGTTTGGGAAAAGATTCAAAAAGGGTAAAAGCAAGAAAACATTAATATAAAGTTATTGGAGAAGGATCGGTTCGGATATAGCAGTAGGCTGCCAAAGATTCTCATCCAAAGAGTGGACAGTTAAAATATCCAAGAAAATTTTTCTCTCTGATATAACGCCGTTCCAGAATATCGATGAACATTGCTTACAGAGAACTATAAAAAAAACCGAACCGAAGGAGATGCTGTTTACTTACCCCACTGAAGTATATTACTCATGAGTAAGGAGTAAACAAGACCCGAAAATTCACCGTGGCCAACCAGTTCTTTCATCCTCGAAGAATGTAATCGATGGGCAGACGACATTGATCAATGAGGTTGTGAGGAAAGTAGATGAATGGACGAATGGCGATTTATTACCATGCCGCAAAATCTTTTTGACTCAAAGCATTTATTTTTCCTCTCTTTATCGGATTGCAGCTTCAGAAAACTTGGGAAAATCAAAGAACCTCCAGAACTGAAGTGCTTTGTAGGATGGCGCAAGGCAGTAATGAAATAAGTAGTTGCCCATTTACTTTTGGACCTTAGTTATTAATGCTGATTTTCAGAGAAGGCCTTTTTAGTCAACTTCTAATTAACTTATAAATATCCTTTATTTTATTTTGGAGATCGAATTCTCAAAGAGTAATATAAGACTCACGGGTAAATCTCTGGTCTGGTCAGATGATCCCTCACAATGTGGATATTCTCACACAATGGGATGGGCTTATCACTAGAAGCCTTAAAACCGAATCTGGAAAAAATGAAGAGCTTTTCCTTTCTGTGGTAGTATTCGAACTCACACATGATTAGTTAGAGGGAGGCATACGTCCTTAAAAGATTTAATCAAAAGAAACAGTGACGTGATTTACGGTGCTATTGTTACATATCTTGTTTGTCGATTTCAGATTCCTACGTATATATAAGAACCAGGAAAACTTTTCAGTTTGTTTCTCTCGAAGTGAGAGAACGAAGGACTATGTACTCTATTCTCCCATGGACTGTTGCCTGAATGTCAGTCGTACTACGGGGCAGATTCGAACATTTTCTGGCCCCCTTTTTCCCGTTATTCAATTGTCTTCTCTTTTAAAGTCTCGTCCATCGTTTTCCAGTTTCAATACTGCCAAGCTCTGGGATGAAGAACAGGAGCTGCAGGAAGCTGGAAAAAAAATGAAAAAAGTAAAGGGCAGAACAATTACTTTCTTTGGATTTTAATGGTTTATCTTTTGAAACTTTAATTTGAGCTTTTGAATAATTCAGTTAAGTTCTTGTATGATAAGATGATATCGCTGCAATCTAATTTTCATACTGAAAAAGATGATACTATGAGGAGGAAAAACTTGTTGGGATGCTAAACGATAAAAGCGCAGTATTAAGCTTTGTGCGGAAAATATTATTGTTTAGCGTGCATGTTGTATGCTTCTTATGCATTATTTATTCAGATTTTTTAAAGTAAATTGTTGACGCGTTTATATTTCCTAAAAAAGTGATCGTTGGGGGATCACCTTTAGAACAGAGAAGTTAATGATTTGTTGCAAAGCTCAAGGTTGCAAAATAGGAAAATGAATTGAAATGAGTAAGGAAAGATATGTTGGTCATTCAAATCTTCCTGCATTCGAAAAAATATTATTTGATCCATGTAAACTGGCCAATACTAAAGTTTCATAGAAAAAAAAGAAATGCTGAGACAATAAAAAAGTGGCGAAAGAGGGTTTATACAGTCAGTGTTTAATGCGCTAAGTGTACTTGGTTATGCATCTCAAATGTGATTCAAATCACCAATTCTCTGCATTAATGAAATTTAATGGTTATATCATACGTTTTAAGTCTTTTTAATTCCTTCATATATACCCAGTTGAGAAGTCCTAACTTCCAGAATTCGTCATAGCGCACAGAACGAAAGGCTCTTTCTTTGAAAGACTCTAAAAAGACATCGCTAATGAGAATGCAGCTTCGAAATTCTTGAGATCATGAAAGGAGCTGAAGCACAATAATTATCGTCCTTTCAGGTACCAGATAATTTTTCAGATAGCAAATATTCTAACCCAGAAGAGATGAAGCTAATAACGGTAAATAAAATCAGAAATACCTGAGTCTTAAGACCTCATTAATGCTTATTATCATAATTAATGTATATTGCAATGCAATTTCCCTTGAAATTAAAATCATGAAATAGAAATTCTTCTCTTTATAATGATGACTACAAAACCTAAGTATTATTTTGTAAGCATGTATTGTCACTCAGTAGAGAATACATAGCCGTTTCATTTCGAATGTCAGTGGATGATTCACATTTAAATTTGTACGATATGAATTGAATGAAAGCAAGATTTTCTTAAAATAACTAGGAAGGCTGTTATTTATACTTCTTCAAATCGGGAATCATAGGCTGTATTGTGCCGGGTTGTCTGTCCGTCGGCACTTTTTCTGTTCGCCCTCAGATCTGAAAAATTACTGAGGCTAGAGGGCTGCAATTTGGTATGTTGATCATCACCCTCCAATCATTAAACATACCAAATTGCAGCCCTCTAGCCTCAGTAGTGTTTATTTTACTTAAGATAAAATTTAACCATAATCGTGCTTTTGGCAACGATGTAGGGCAGGCCACCACCGGGCCACAGTTAAAGTTTCATGGGCCGCGGCTCATACAGCCGTATACCGAGACCATCGAATGATCGACCTATTTTTCGGTGGCCTTGATTATACGCTGTACGGAAAACTTCGGCGCATTTTTCACTTGTTTAAAATAATTGTGACAATTACCAGTAGGTATAAGGAATGGAAGCAGATGCTTAGTTATTCCTCAGCTTTTCCAAGAAGGATGGTTTAGAAAAGGACAGAAAATTTCGGGAAACAGTTGACTAAAGTCAGGCGTCATTGGATTCTGATGAATTTGACGTTATTTGTATTTAGTGAAGGAGGAACAGTTCTTGGAAATTGGACTGGGAATAACGATTCGGTATTGAAAATTATGTAAAGCAGTCCATATTGTGAGTAAAGTATTTGAAATATTATAATAGTAGTTATACATAAAACAAACAGGCTTCTTAACAACACCGAGGACTGACAGGTATGGGCTCAGCTGTACTTTTTCTTATACAGAAGGGATTTACTTAAGCTCAAAATATAAGAGAAGACGAAAGAAGCCTTTAGTAATCAATGAGAGGTGAGCTGAGAACTAGAAGAATAAGATTTAAATTATTCCCTTGTACTGTCCTTCTCAACCTTAAAAACCATTGTACTCGATACAGTTGATGTTAGCTCCAAAATTTTTGATTATTATAAGAACCCACGAATGATTTGCTCAAATCCTAAAAAAAGAAGAAAAAAAAAACATATTTGAGCATTTATAAACTCAAGGATACTGCTTTTACTAGTAGTTACTTGGTTACGAATTGTGTGCCACGATGTTTTGCACTAGCAGTTACCAAATTCTTTGGATGATGAATCCAGTTGTTCTTTTACAGAAAACCTGCATGTAGGTCAGCGTTATTTTCTGTCATATGTGAAGTTCTTGATTTCAGGATTACTTACACTGCAGCTTTGTTGCCAGCAGTTCTATTTTTTCTTACATCCTCATTTCCATTTCTTTTTGTTGCTAGTTTGGGTGAAGCATTTTATTAACTTCATAAATACGTATTTTTCTTTTATATATTCTGACTGATGATCAGCCATGAAAGATTATGGCATCAGTCTTATATTCAGGCTGATGATAATATCTTTCGATAAATCTTTTCTCTAAAATGGCATTCAGTCTATAAAGGAAAAGAGAACGTTGATTAATTCTCAAGTAGTTCTGATCACCGACGGCAATCATCAGCATAATAATGGGTTTCAACTTTATGCTAGACTTCTGCAGAAGATGATGTGCCCCTTCGGTGTGAAATATGATGATGTTAAATGAAATTTCTTTGCAATAGGATTAGTCACGAATGCTAATACTCCTCAATAAATGATTAGCTAGGATATATTGTATAATATTTAGGAATAGAATTATTTAACCCTCCTTCCATATCTGCACGTGTGTGTGTATATATATATGTATATATATATATATATATATATATATATATATATATATATATATATATATATATATAAAATATATAAATATATAATATATATATATATATATATATATATATATATATATATATATATATATATATATATATATATATATATATATATATATATATATATATATACACACACACATTAAAACTCCTAAAAAATATTACTTAGTATCTGTTCAGGAACAATATATTACTACTGCTGGAATATCAAATGATACTCTTTGAGTACTGTTTTAATTATTCAACGTTTAACATATAGGCTTTGTGGGCCGGGGAGCATTTTCAGAGCGCTGAGTAAAATGAAACACAAAAACAAACAGAATTTCACGATACCTAAGGAGAATTAAATACGCATTTAACAACGTTTTGTTCAGGTGGCACGTTTTGGGCAGTCGGCCCACGCTGGAGATAATGACTGGATTTTAATTTCTTATGTATTACTTCTGGTTTATTTATGTCTTGTTGTTGCTGCTGTTGCAAAAATAAGTTGCCTAGTGACCCATATTGTCATACTTCTTATTCATATTCTTCCCTGACTTTCATCTTGGTTAACGTCAACACTTTTGAAGATAAGAGTCGGGATGGGACAAAGTTCCAGTCAAGGCAGCGCAGTTTTTACCCGTCAGATATTTCTACCCTTTTATTTGTGGAAAAACTCTGCAGTGATTGCTTACACATTTCTGGTCCCCACTTGCATATATATATATATATATATATATATATATATATATATATATATATATATATATATATATATATATATATATATATAATATATATATAATATATATATATATATATATATATCTTACATACATACACACACACACAAGCACTTTTACACACATATGGAAGGGGTTTGAATAAATTCTATTTCTAAATATTATCCAATATATCTAGCTAATCATTTATTGGGGAGTACTGGCATTCATAGCTAAATCTTGCAAAGAAATTTCATTCCAACATCATCATATTTCTGAAAGAAACATCATCTTCTACAGAAGTCTAGAAATAAAGATTGAGCCCATTATCATGCTGATGGCAGTCTGTGATCAGAACTACTTGAGAACTTCATAAGTCTTTATCTCTACGCGGTTTTTCCTCAAGTCATGACTATTATAAATATAAAACATATTTTTTTTTGTTAGGTGAACTAAATTAATTCATTTTCCTATAGCATGTTGTTACAGCAACTGAAATTGTTATCAACACCCGTGGTGTACCGTCGATAAACGTTCGTAAAAGCATAGTCCCCAGTTATTTTATTCTCAGATTTTAGAGCCTTCTTAAAAATAAAATAAAACCAATTACCTGTTTTGGTGCGCTTTACTCTTGCATTATCAGAAAGAGAAACAGACCAAATCAAGACCAGGAGGATCGTACAGAACTGGTGTCTAGGATTCATTCCACGTGGATGCAGTTCCCGGAAAAACCAGAGGGCAACGGGGGCTCAATTGACTTTTACCTGAATAAATTTTACTCTGGGAAGGTAATCCAGTGAAGTTCTATTTTTTCTTGCTTTTGTAAAAGCTCTCTGCTAAAGTTGAAATTAAACGCTACCACCATTCAGCATTTACTTCAGAAAGGACGAAAGAGAGAGAGGGCCTGATGGCTGGCTGATATTGCTTATTTTTTATAAATATATAAAATTTAAATACTAGTAGGAAAAGGTAAACAATGATAAAAGAAAAAATCTACAAGTATTTCTTGTAAAAACGGTTTGTTTACCTTCAAATGAAATCGGTTCAGAAACATAGAATAACTTGCAGGCTTAAGTTGCGCTTTGTACTGTTTGTATTTATCCAACGATTTTTAGCCCTTCTGTGGTTACAAGTTGAAACATGCAACCGGTCGAAAAATGTTCCTAGTCTTTGTAACAACATAGCCAGGACAGTTATACCTTGATACAATTACCTAATTTAAATGCAGGGATAAATACAAACACCGTGGAGCGCACAGTGTCCTAAACCCTAGAAAAAAATTCATAATGTAAGAGATCTTTTCGATGCAACTGAGGTCGTATCCACACTGAGAAGTTTGATTTTGTCAAAAATCAGTTATCTACAAATTCATTACTTCTGTATTACAGATTATAATTCGGGTACGGAAATAGTTGTAACGTTTCTAACTCGCATCTTATGATGACACCAGGAAATCAAATGAAAAGCTTGAACTGTGGCAGTCCGATCTGATATGATTTTCTCGTTCCTTGACTGATATTCCATTAAAAAAATAAAAAGGAAAATAAAGTTATTAGTAGAGATTCTTTTCATATTTTGAATAGTTTGACAATATGGTTTTCAAGTATTATAAACTGCCAGATGAAAGCGAATGAAACGTTTTCAAGCTATTCTTCATTTTGTAAATATGTAAAGATTTTACCAGACGTACTAATTTTTGAAACAGTGTTGCTTCTGGGAAAAAAAGTCATATATATATATATATATATATATATATATATATATATATATATATATATATATATATATATATATATATATATATATATATATATTATATATATATATGTATATATATATATATAATATATATATATATATATATATATATATATATATAAGTGTAACACGAAGCATATGTAAATATTTTGGGAATAAGAAAGAAAAAGTAATTTTAAACAGAAAATGCTATATAAGCATACTATGCATTTTAAGGCTTTTATTTGTCGGTGAGGAATTTTAAAATAACCATTATCATTAGTACCAACTGTCTTGCAGAAGAGTTAACAAGGTCAGGTGGCCTGGGATGTGCGGGGCAGGGTAATTTGAAGTTAATGGGGCAAGTGCTTTTCTTGCAAGTAATTTAATTTCAGCGGTTAGCTAACAGCGCTAACGTATGGCTGTACGTACCAAGTAAGTAGTGTAAATGTTGCTGAGCAACATTCATTTGTGATCGTTGAATTCTAGCGCGCTCTTTTTGCCACTTCGTCACAGAGTTGTTGAACCAAGAATCATGACTAGGTCTACGCGTATGTCTGGTGATTGATGAATACTTTAGTGGAAAGTTAGAGATTTTTAAAAATAATTTGAAATCTTTAGTGTCGAATGAATTAAGCAAGCTTATCTTTGATGGAGAGGAGATTCAGTTAGGCTTACAATCTTTTCCTCTTTTATGTGTCCAATGAATGCCACAGATAGGAGGTAAAAAGTTAAGTGATACACATACATTTTTTCTTAAAATCTAAATATACATTTTGATTTAGAAATTGCTTTATTCCATCGACCTAATCAACTCCCTGCCATCCTTCTCTAAAACTTGCTCCTCCCACCCCACATCTGACTACTCCGGCCTCCCATTACCAACACTCCATCGTTACCAACCTCCATCGTAAAAGCAGAGCTAATTATTCTGTTATTTTAAAATACTTTTAAATGCATATTTTTATTTTTTTTAATATCTTGTATGAGTGTTTTTAAGGTTGTTCCTTCTTTATCTATTTATTGTACGCCGACGTTTTTTCTTTAAATTGTCATTTAACAATGGTGTTAAGATATTAAAAAATAAAAAATATTTGTATTTTAGGGCGGGGCCAATACGAAAAAAAAATAATAAATAAAAATATATAAATAAAAATAAATAAATTTAAATTAGACACTACTGGTTACACTGTTCCTAAATATTAAAATATGTTTTTAAACTTTTAAATTTTTTAAGTTCATTGTCCTTTTTTTCTTTTAAATTGTCATTTAACATGGTGTTAAGTATATAATGTGTATCAACAGTACTGTTTAAATCGCTTTTTCAGCCTGGAAGATGTATCAAGAATAAATAGACAATAAAAGATAAAGAAGAAAGAACGCCTTCTGTTACTCCAATTTGCCTGTTGTTTGAGTGTCTGCTCCTGTCTTCATTATATATATATATATATATATATATATATATATATATATATATATATATATATATATATATATATATATATATATATATATATATGTGTAATACTCATTTGAAAAAATAAAAATTTTCCTGAACAAGTGAGAAATGTTCTTCTACTCAGGTGAAGTGCTTTGTGGAAGCCCAAAGTAAATTTCTAGGTGCCATCAGTGCATATCACATGGTGCACTGTAGGTATTACGTAAGGTTCTCTGTAGCGTCGTTTCGGCCCCTAGCTGCAACTCCTTTCATTCCCTTTACTGTACCTCTGTTCATATTATCTTTCTTCCATCTTACTTTCCACCCTCTCTTAAAGGTACGTTTACACGAGGACAGTTTGCTGGCACCAGTAGCTTTCTGCAAGTAAACTTTCCTGGACAGTAGGCATTTACACGAAGACAATACTATGGGACAGTAATTACAGCAAGTAATCTAATCTTTCTCCACATTTCATAAATTTCTCAATTTTCACTAGTTCTTGCATATAAACACTTTTGTTTTAATTTTCTTTCCTAAAAATGCCATGTTGGGGATGTGAATCTATTCTTTAGTCAGAGCATCCCTCAGTTCAATAAGGGCAACGTCCCTATTCTTATCATCTGTGTGCCTAATGTTCCAAAGACATTCAGAACCTTCGTATACATCCAGAAATGTCATAATTTCCTCCGAATTCCACTTCACTGGCATCTTGATTTTGCGGATGTCTGATGATTACTCTCCAGGAAGTGGACCGTTGGCGTTTACACGAGGAAAGTTCTGCCCGTCAGTAAGTCACGTGACTGGACAGTGGACAGTAAAGTGGCCTGGACAGGAACTCTACTGTCCCTTCTCCATGCCAGAAAGCTATCCAGGACAATCCACTAACATTGTATTTACATGGGGATAGTTTACTTGCTGTCAGTTACTGGCACCAGCAAACTGTCCCCGTGTAAACGTGCCTTAACTGTTGTGACATGTGCGACTGCGGGGTTATCTTTCTGTTGCACCTTTAACTTTTTTACTCTCAGTTTTCCTTTCAGCACTAAATGACCTCATAGGTCCCAGCGCTTGGGCTTTGGCCCAAATTTTATATTTCAATTCCAATAGAAATACCAACATACAAACGTATGCACACAGACAAATACGTGCTTGCGCACACATGCCTTTATTTTCTCCCTGTCTGTTTATGCATGTTTACAGAAACTGAGTATGTTGAAACAAACATGTATTAAAGTGTAAACTACCATTTTTTACACTGATGTTACATTTCTGTATTCTGGGGATCTGTCATCTCTTATATTTTAACAGATTCTAGATGATATGTAACAATGCTACTTCCCTGGATTCTAGTTGTCTTGTGGATGTACTATCTACCTGGATTCTTGCGCAAATGACAAGTTTCTAGTGTCTGTGCTGCATTCCTGAATTTTGGGTGTACTGCTTTCACTACATTCCTGGATTTCGGGTGTCTACTGTATGTGCCACATTCCCAATTCAGGGTGTCTAGTATCTGTGATGTGATCCCATATTCGTGATGTAGAATCTGCTATATTTCTGGCCTCAGTGTCATGTATCTGTGCTATATTCCTAGATTTTGGGTGTATAACATTTAAGCTGCGTGTAATAATTTTGGATATTCAGGAACTATGCTCCATTCCTAGAATCTGGATGTCTCTTATCTGTGCTGTATTTATTTTGTCCGGGTATCTACGTATTATCCATTTTATGTCCTCAGATCCTGGATATTTAGTGTCTCTGCTATACGCTTGCATTCTAGGTGTCTAGTATCTGTAGTGCATTTGTAGATTCTGGGTGTATAGTCTGTGTTACATTTACAAATTCTAGTTTTATAGTAGCTGTGTTATATATATGGATTCTTAGTGTCCAGTATCTGTGCTGCATCCCGGGTCAAGATTTGTAGGATCTATTATACATTCCCAGATTCTAGGTACCAAGTATGTTTGCTACATTGCAGGTGGCCAGCATAAAGTGTCAGCCCTATATTTCCATTTTTCCGGTGTCTCAGACCTATTTTACATTTGAGGATGCTGTATTTGTAGTGCCTGTGCTACATTCAGAGTCCATGTCTTCAGCTATGGTACATTCCGGGCTTCCCATGTCCAGTATATTCGTATATGCCAAGTTCAGCAGGTCAGATGTCTAGTGTCTTGGAGTGCTTATATAGTACCTCTTTCTTATATTCTGGGCATTATTTTGCTGTTAAGTAGTTATGCTGAATTCCAGGATTCTGGGTATCTCATATCTGCAACATACTCGAGGCCCGGTTTTATGCGATCTGTGATACATTCCCAGCTACATTCCTGAAGCAAGGGTGTCTAGCAGATGTGCTACATTCCTTCACGTTAGTTTTCTATTATTTGTACCAGAATCCCAGATCCTTGGTGTCTACTAATTTATATGCTACATTTCAGACCCTGGGTGTCTATAGTATCTGGTTATATTCCTGGATTTGAGTGTCTAAAATCAGTACTGCATTTCTGGGTTCTCGTATAGTATTTGCGTAACATTTTCAAGTTCATAGTGTTTAGTTTATGTGCAGTGTTTCCACATTCCTGGGTTCTAGTATCTATGCTCTGTTCTGGGATTTTAAGTGTAGTATCTGTAATGTATTCTTGAGTTCTAGATGTCTCTTATATATATGGAGTACATTCGCAGATTCTGGGTGTCTGATATCTGGTGGTTTCCCAGAATCCATACTATCCATGCTCTGTTTCTAGGCTCTTGGTGCATAGTATCTGTGCTATATTCCTTGGTTCGCTTATCTAGTGTGTGCTCCACATTCCCAGATTCTGGGTGTCTAGTAAGTATGCAACATTTCCAGATTCTTAGTGTTTGTTGCTACATAACTGCCCTCTGCCTGTCTAGTATCTGTGCAGCATTCTCATATGCTTGGTGACTAGTATCTGTGCTACATTCCCAAAATATAGATGCCTAGTGTGTATGCTACATTCTGGGTTTCTAGTATTTATTCAGCATTCCTGAATTATAGGTGTCTAATATCTGTGCTACATACCTAAACTATTGTGTAGTATTTGTACTACATTCCTAGATTCTGTATTTGATATCCAGAAATGCAGCACAGGTACTAGAAACCCTTACTCTGGGAATATAGCATAGATACTAGACACCTATAATTTAGGAATGTTGCATAAACACTAGAAACCCAGAATATGACAATGTAGTATTGATACTAAGCACCCAGACACGGCACCTATATTTTGGGAATACAGCAGATACTAGTCACCTAACATATGATAGTGTGACATGGATACTAGACACGTAGTATCTGTGGTATAGTCCCTGATCCAGCTATAATATTTTCTGGGCTACATAGCTAGATTCTAAGTATTTAGTATCTGTTTTACATTTCTGGAATCATTCTCATAATTTGGGTGTCTGGTATCGTTGCTCATATTCCGGGATTGTGGCTGTCAAGTATATGCTACACACTGATATTCCAGGTATTTAGTATCTTTGCTATTTTTCCATGTTCCTGGTGTCCGGTACTTCTGTTATATTCTCAGATTTCGACTGTTATCTCTGGACTCTGCCTGTCTTGTATGTACTGTAGGTTACATTCCCAGATTATCGGTGTCCAATATCTGCTCTATATTCCTGTAGTCTTGGTGTCTAGTGTCTGTGCTGTTTAACTACTTTTGGGATGCGTAGTATCTGTGTTACATTATTGGATTCTGGTGTCTACTGTCTTGCTACATTCTCAAGTACTGTGTGTCCAGTGTTTCTTCTACAATCGTAGAGTCTGGGTTTCTTGTGTCTGTGCTACATTCTTAGGTTCAGGGTGTCTATTATCTCCTCTGCATTCCTAGAGTCTAGCCATCTTGTGCATGTGCTAGTCTCATATTCCAAGCATAGTATCTGTCTTCCTTTCCCAGATTTGGGATATTTAGTTTGTGCTACGTTCCTGGATTCTGGTGTATAGTATGTGTGCTACATTTCCACATTCCAGGTGTTTAGAATCTTTGATATTTTCCCAGATTCAGGCATCTAATATCTATGGTACATTCCCAGATTCCAGGTTTGTGTGTTTCTTTCCCAAGTTCTAGTTTCAGATCTCTAGAATTTGTGCTTCTTTCCCAGATTCTGGGTGTCTGAAATCTGAGCTACATTCTTGTTTTCCAGACACGTGAAACATAAAATCATTGTTTTTGCTTTCATTAGTCAGGAGCATCACCAGTAAAGGGCGGATTCCTTGCATTATAATATCATTCTCCCAGCCCCACTCCTTTGTATTGTACATTAGTAGCATTTTCAAAGCTATCAATCCCTCTTCCCATGTTATGCTGTCTATTTTTCTGAGTATAAGAGCATATATTTTCACTTACCAGTTATGTACCCGGCATGCAGAATCCTCTTTTTCCAACCTTTTTCAGAATTAAAAAAAAGTACCCGGAAAATACCATGAGACCTCATACTGTGTAATTGGAAATATCATGACCTACATCCCTTTAAAAGTAGCACATTCCGCCTGCTGTCATTTTTAGCTTTGCTGCACTAGTCATACCTGAGCACTGATTGCCTGTATTGAATAACTTGTGTCGAAACTTGTTTTAAATCTGTTTTTCATGAAAAGATTCTTTTACTTCTTAATATCTTTCTTCTCTGACAATTGATATCCGGGTGAGTGTCGGCTATGCAAGTGAAACGACAAATGCAAAAGAATTAAGTCTTCTTACTGTGACAGGATTCCGTTTTCCATTTAGCAAGAACTGAAGTCATGTGCCTTTTCCATTAGGCAACACAGTTTTATTCTTCAGTCAGAATATGAGTCGTAAGTTGCTGTTTCCAAAAAACATTTTGTGCTGTTTCCAATAAATATTTTGTGCAAAATTTTCTTGAAACCATGTCAGTAAACTGTATCAGTTATAGACTCTTTTCAGTTTCACATGGTTAATTCGATATTTTTAGAACATAATGCAGCCTCTTGGCTACATTCCCGAATGTCTAGGTGTGTAGTAAGACCGTATTCTTGGATTCTGGGCCTGAAGCCTCGTGGCATTTTCAAACAATATGTGTCTGGTGCTAACATATTTTAGTTCACTGAGCTACTTGTTACTAGTTCTGACAGTTCATTACCTGTCAGTAATTCTTTATCGAAACACGATAAAGAATTACTGAGCCAAATTATACTGAATTCTAAAGGACGACAAATAATTAATTGAGAATTTGGCTACAATGTATGTTCAGTAAATCAGTATTTACATTGAGACTGCAGTATTATCCCAGAGATTTCAGGAGCAATAATTATTTAAAGTTTACTCTGAGTAAAACATCTATTGTCATGATTATATGAGTCATAAAATAATATAAGCATTAACGTGGATCCGGAACTGCATTGAATAGAAAAATTAGGTATTCATTTTTATGATTATTGAAATGTAATCCTGTATTAAACAGGATAAAAAAAGTGTTATGAACTTATTGGAAATGAAAAGCTGGGAATGAGTGTTTGCAACTCTAATTGCAGGAAAATGTCTGGTGCATAATTGGAGGTTATCAGATGACTTTTATTTTAAGGTTCGAACACACTTATTTTCTTTAGTATTTGTTATTTAAATGGCTGAAAAATAAATACTAATCTACATGCAGTAAAGTGATGAACAGTTAATTTAATAATTTCCGATACTGTAAAACAAGGTAATTGGTTAACTGAATTCATAATCTAATGTCTTTGTAAATATATCCTGTTATAATTAAGATTATTATTGTTATTATTGTTATGAAAATACCAATGCTTTCATTATACAAACCACACCCTCTTGCTATCTGAATGACGCTGTTCACTCCCTGCCCCCACGCCAATCTACATTTTGGAAACATTATCTTCCAAGGGAAAAAGGAACTTTCGTCGTCTTCCCTCGCTGTCAAGAAAGGCGAGTCGAAATTTGCTTTTTAAGCGACCTCATTAAACTTTTCCCTTTTTCCTTAGAGGGCCCCAAAGGGGAAGTTTCCGAAGACACGGTATTTGACGTAATCGTAGTCTTTGATGTTGCGCCCTTTTGGGTTATTTGGTTACATGTAGTTACTCATTAGGTTTTTTTTTGTGTGTTTGTTTGGGGGTGTTTGTTTCTGGTGGTGTACATTGCTGAGGGGATCTAATACACTCTTTCTATCAAAAGATGGTGTTTGTATAATTTCTCATAATAAGAATAATTTACGCAGGCAATAATTAAATACATTACAAATTTATTCCACTGGTGAACCAATAGCAGTAATTGCCGGTGATATCAAATAGTTTTAATTCCTTAAAAAAGAAATAAAAAATAACAATATTCCTAACTCATTATTCGTCAGTGAGATAAAAAAAGGGAGATGCTTATTTCCAAAACAATCTTCGTAACGTGAGGAAATGAAGAAAAAATTTTAACACTGCAGTTGTCAAAGGATTTATGCCTGTTAGCTATTTTAAGTTCACCACCATGAATTACAGTTTAAAACGCTTTTGATCACATACTAAAGAAATACGAGGCATACCATCCCAAATATCAAATGTTAAGTTTTAAAGAAACCAGTGAACCTTAGTAAACAGAAAGGGAATTGCCTAATGGATGAAAAAAGGAATGGACGGCAGGGTCTCCAAAATTAAAGTAGAAAATTGTAATTGCGGTAAAATGAGAATTAACTTTTTTATAATTACAGGTTGCGAAGACTTTTATTGAAGAGTCAAGGTCACCAGTCATTAATTGTTTGGTGTGCTGTGACGGAGGTACTGCAGTTGGAAGAGGAATAACAAAAATGTAAGTAAAATATTTACTTTCTTTCACAATACCATTTTTCATTGTGGTTAATGCCTGAATTTATTTAGCCATTGTATATATATGTGTGTATATACATATATACATATATATATATATATATATATATATATTATATATATATATATATTATATATATATATATATATATATATATATATATATATATATATATATATATATATATACACACACACATACATACATACATACGTTTAGTGAGTTAGTGAATTTTTTAGTATGTATACGCATATGTCTATGTGTGCTCATCTTTATAGATTATAATTTTTACCGTTATGTATTATACATACACATGCAGCGTATGCCATACACTACAATTTATAGATATATTTGTAACGTTCGTATATACGTACACAGGATACACCCCATTAGTTGAAGAATGCTTCTGTACCACAGTCGAACTATGTTTTTATTTATTTATTTATTTATTTTGCGTTTATGACACGATTTTAAATCAGACCGTAATTACTGGATGGTTGATGTGATTAGTTAAAATTGCCTGGATATGATTTAGGTTTAAGGTGTCTGTTAAATTGTGAATATCATACACCTAACTCCCGCGTAGGAGCTCGAATACCAGTACAGGATGTATGGCCTCTCATTTGTTCCTCATAGTGTTCATAGGGAAGAGTGTATTGTAAAATGTATGTGGAAGGTGAGAAATTAAGAGTTCACCATGGGTAATACAAAATATAATACACACAAATTATATATATATATAATATATATATATATATAAATATATATATATATATATATATATATATATATATATATATAATATATATATATATATATATATATATATATATATGTATATATATATATATATATATATATATATATATATATATATATATATATATATATATATATATATATATATATATATATACATACACGCTGCATAAGTGACAAGTGTATACTCAATTAGACATTATGGTACGTTGCGAAAAATATTACGATCGCAGCTCCCAGAAATGTTTTAACCCGTACTCCGCTCACATTTGGCTGTTAGCTGTCATTGCTATTATTTTGTTTTGACAGGGATATTTACTCGTATGCTTTTCAATTGCTTATTGTAATATATGTTTATTTTATTATAATATCCATCTTTTTGTTACATCAATATATCTTTATGCAGCTATATGCACACGCGCAGACAAAGCTATAAATTGACTGTATAGGTGAAGAAACATTCTAATTCTGCATTACTGGTTGGCAAGCCACAAGTAAGAAGGGATGTAACTATCTAGGACATACAAACCGGTGGTGACATTGTTCTGATCCCCGTTAGGCAGGTTGCAAAGCGTAAAAGTTTGACTGTGGTTTTTTTCTTCTGTACTTCAAAATTCGGTTGATCATTTAACTAGATGAGAAGGATAAAACCAAACGAACATAGTTGGGACTGGCAATAACATTTTTTAAGCTTCATTGCTAGCAAACAAAAGAACAATTAAAGAATTATGCATGTTGATGAAAGCAAAACTTGAAAATATTACACACCAAAAATGTGGGATGTCTTTCAAATGTTTAACACCTCGGTTGCATAGGGTTTTGGGAAGGCTTTTTACTGAAGACGTTGGAACTGGAAGTATGAGATGTTTTTATAGAACAGAGACGAAATAGTACCTTAGTATGGTAGTTTTTGGTGAGGAATAGGAGGTACTCTAGTATGCGGATTTTAGCGTTATGGAGGCAAAATTGTGCCCAGGGAATGATAAGGAAATGTGAAAAATCACAAAGGTTGTACTGACTTAGGAAATTACAGTTTCAGACTAACAATACAAATGCTTTTAATAGTTTTGAATGGCTGCCTTAATTATTATGATTATAGAAGTTCGTAAATGAAGTTGACAGTGCAGAAACCTTGTAACTGAAATTGTACTGTTTCTGTGTCATCTTTTGATAATATCATCAATGAGTTTATCCAGTAATTCTCTCTCTCTCTCTCTTTCTCTCTCTCTCACAAGAGATTTATTTAGATTAAAATGGACGTGTCTGAAAAGCTTGATTTGTCTTGCAAGATGCTTATGGAAGGGCTGTTAAAGCTTTGATTGAGAAAGCAGATGGTATAGATGCAAGTCGTGGGATGAAAGGAAAAGGGTAAAATTATTAGAATGGAGCAAATCCCCAACGCATTAACTGCGAACATCCTCATGGTTCTCACAATAACATCCTTGAAGCCTCCCCCTCCAACGAAAGCGACAAAATCGCTTCTCGTTCTGCCACCATAAGAATGAAATGATCTGACATAAAACCCGTGTAGTCCTCTCTTTCATAACATATCTCTCTCTCTCTCTCTCTCTCTCTCTCTCTCTCTCTCTCTCTCTCTCTCTCTCTCTCTCTCTCTCTCCAGCTGTACTTTTGTAACTTTGAGAAATATGAACTATTTCATTAGCTTTCTTTACGTGGAATCAGAGCTGGAAGAAAACTATAACTGAATTCTATATAGCCTGTGGCTCTCGAATGGAGAGAGTTTCTCCTTCATTCTCTGGGCATTTTCTTCCCCCGAGGCAGTGTCATTTTTAGCCCTTGTTATTCGAAATGTTTCACCATTCCGAAAAATTGAATGTTGACTGTATATTCATGAATGAAGAAACAACTCAGATAGCTATGAATAAAAATAGTCCATTAAACCACGGTAATGATGGGTGCAAAATCCACTCTTATTATTGTGATTTATTCTGCAGCATTCGAAAGAGCAGATATCAGCAAGAATCTGACAAGTATATTATCAACATGAATTTTGTGCAAGGAACAGATAAATGTCAGCGCGCTGTTTATACGAGATTATTCACACAGAATAGGTTGGTGAAAGCTATTTATCATTGGCAGATGTTATAGGTTTATTGAAAGAAATATTTTCAAACTAAACAGAAATCCAGTTAACGACGTATACCGGAAAGAAGCTAAAATGTCAGTTCAGGACTCATCTGCATAGATTTGGTAAATATATCTGTTTGGGAGAACAGTTAAGGATACCACTGATTGCAGTCACCTTCATATTCATATTATATATATATATATATATATATATATATATATATATATATATATATATATATGTGTGTGTGTGTGTGTGTGTGTGTGTGTGTGTGTATGTATGTATGTGTGTATATGTGTATATGTATATATATATATATATAATATATATATATATATATATATATATATATATATATATATATATATATGAAAGTTACTGTGCAATCATTGATATCCTTAATCTTTCTCCTTCCGCTACTCTGGAAGCAAATAATTGTGACAGTATCAAGTAGAATTGTTGGATGAGAACTAAGTAACAGTAGCTGCAGATCGATTGAAAATTGTGGAAGTGGAAGCACGTTAACTTCGTGCATGGAGGAATTTTACAGAGGCTCTTTACATCCTGTGGTGTTTTAAACGGTGGTGATTTTGTTGTCTATAACCTAAGCATACGATATAGCGTTTTGGTTTTTTAACGTATTGATGTTGAGTATATTCAACATGGAAGCGAAAGAATTCTGCTTAATTTTCGGAAAGAAAGTGATGAAAAAACGATATTCCTTTTCATGTTCATAATTCTTCCACAGAGTTCCAAGTCTTTTCTTCAGTATTATTCTCCTTTAAATAGATAGAGCTGGAAAAATCCGACAATAAAGGAATAAACGTATAAAGGACTTTTTATTTGCACTTCATAAACAGAACCATTGATTAAATTTCTTGTATTTTCAATAAATCATAAGTTAATTAGTGTCCCCAAAAGTATTCCAGCACACACATTATATATGTGTGTATATATATATATATATATATATATATATACATATATACATATATATGCATGTATATGTGTGTGCGTGTGTGTTATATAATATAAATTTTTTGACGACGTCCTGTCAGTGGTATGAAATGGACTCGATATCGTTGATGAAATTCTCTCCTGCTAATAGCGGCGCGATATTTTCTATTTCATATCTATAATCATATCGTGTCAAAATTATTTTTCAAACTTCGTTAAGATAACTCGATATACGAAATATACATCAAATGTCCATCATATGAAATGTCCTTGACGTTCATTCAGGCACAAGAAAGAAGAGTTAAACTGAGAAAGTGCTTATTAAATAATGAAAGGGGAAAGTAAAAATAAAAGAATAAGATGCAAAAAACTTACCAGGGGGAAGATTGCCATGTCCCTTCTGTACTTTTTTCGCTTTAACTAAAAATTCACTGTGAAAAATGAGTCAAAATAAATGAAAAGAAAAGTAATATCCTTTATGTGGCAGGGAATTCCAAAGGATGTGGGAAGACGAGAGTAGACGAATGCAATAAGTCTTTTGGAGATCTTTATATTTTGCCGAAGGAAGGAGAGAGAGAGAGAGAGAGAGAGAGAGAGAGAGAGAGAGAGAGAGAAAAAGAACAGTGCAAATCCTTTATACTTTTGTCTCAGAGGAGAACAATGAGCTTCCGCAACAAAAGAGACAGTTTTGGCAAGAGTAAGGGAAGGAACTATAGGATAGTAATGAAAAGGGAGAAAGGGCGAGAGAGAGAAAATAGATAGGATGGAAGAATAGAAATAAATGGATACAGGAGATGCGTCCGAAGGGATGGGGAATTACCGAACACACTGTCAAAAAGTCATTGAAAAATGTTTAGCGTCTCTTACAGAATATAATGGCAAGATGATGGTCAGGGACACCAAACGGGAAAAAAATGGTCCAAGAACATTTTTCTTTCTGGAAATAGAAACCAAAATTCTCGGTCTTCTGTTACAAATAAGAGAGCTATGCATGCTACAAGTAAAATAGCTTTAAATGCTTATAAATCTCTCTCTCTCTCTCTCTCTCTCTCTCTCTCTCTCTCTCTCTCTCTCTCTCTCTCTCTCTCTCTCTCTCTCTCTCTCTGACTTAACCTTGAAGATATGCTTTTATGCACCTTAACAATTTTTGCCACTTTTCATTCTTTTAGGATTCACTTGACCTTCGTTAACATTTTATCCACCAAGGACCCACCATCTTTTAAAATAACAGCTGGAAAATAATTTAGAATGATTATCAGCAAAGAATGATGTTCCCTATAATAACAGTTAGTAAGAAGCTAAGCCATATGTTGCATAATCTGTTTGTAGTCAGGTTGCAAGCTTATCTATTTTTACTTCAGTCAATTAGGGTTAACTTGAACTTTCAACATAAAAAAAAGTTGAAGTATAATATTTAGGGGAGATGGCACTGATGTGACATAGTTATTTAATAAAGTGAAATCTGATTTTTAGGAAACAATGGCCAGAATTGATTTAAGACCATTTAATTATTTCTGATTGAAAAGATGACATGTTCCTCTCCCACTTTTCATCAGAGAACATAACCACTAAAAAAACATAATTAAGCAGAAATGACGGAAGAAACTGTAAAGATGTTTTGTAATATCTTTACTTGTGTAAAAGGTTAAAATACTCTGGGCAAGAAAAAACCTTGTTTTTTTTCTATAGATATACGAAGATAACTATGAAAAGCTCAGTTTGCTCAAACCTAGGTATGTAAAGTTGTATAAAGAAAGACGTTATTATTGTCCCAAATTTTGCACAACTCCTCAAAGTAATGTGACTATTTATTGAGCAAACAATTTGTTATCAGTTTTCTGTAAAAAAATAATGTTGTTTACTCAGGAATGTAGTAGAAATTCTGAGCAGGCCAAGAAAACGAATAAGGAATCAGCTTCTGAGGAGTGATGAGACAGGAATAAAACAAAAAACATGTAGCTGCGAGGGAGAAACTTATTTTTGGAGGCCCTGTTTTTAATCCTCACTTGTTCCATCGTGTGGACCCTTTTGTTTGTAAATTTCTCTTTTGTTTTCTTGAAAACTTGGTCTGCGGTATTATTGCTCATTGTTGATAAAGGCGTCGAATTTTCTTCGTGACTATCTCCAAGTTTTCGTATCCCAAAACTTTCGGCATCTTATTGAATAATATGTTTGACGTAGGGCCAGTCCTGCTTCCTCAAGCGTTTTTGAAAACATTTCGTCTCCAATAGTCCGTACTTGTCCGTGGTTGGGCGAGTATTATCAGTTACTGTTACAAATAGATAAAGAATTTCTGTAAATTTTAATTTATTATTTTGAATCAAACTATGTCTCTTAATATCATCAAATTTTCAGTTTTCTGTTAGGAATAAGTGATCTATGGGGGAGCTTGTAAGTTTTTTTTATGTTTGTTTCCCATTGACTGAAAATTCAAGTGACAAAGCATTTACAATTATTGTCATGACCGTGTGGATTTTTAATCCTTGCTGCTACTTCGTGTCCGTATGCATGAAGGCCGCACCTGCTATCCATCTCTCTCTCTCTCTCTCTCTCTCTCTATATATATATATATATATATATATATATATATATATATATATATACATACATACATACATACATACATACATACATACATACATACACACACACACACATTCACACGCACAAAAGCAGTCAACTGCTACGTACTTGAAAGGTAAACAAATTTATAAATGTTACAGTCTTTGGTATAACATTGATGCTAATTTAGTCAGAAAATACCATAAAGCCAATTTTTTTTTCTAAAGACGGACTACGAATACACTAACACTAACATAAAAGCAATAAAATTGTAGATTATATAAGCTGGGTAGAACTGATGGAACTCCTACACAGCCCCATCACCTTGCAAGATATTCCAGTCTGCTATTTAATGGTGTTTTTATGATAATAACATGACAGTCATGGCGCTGGGGTATCGTTAATTTGTGATAAGAGAACCACTGTAAGTAAGTGCCGATATTAATATAGATAATGACGATAACAGGCGATCTCGGTTTTAATATTACTATTCCAGAAAGTGATGGTTATGATGATGACGTTGTAGATCATAAGAATAACGAAATTAGTAATAGCAACGACAATGTATGTTATAATGATGATAATGTAGGCGGTGACGGAGTTGGTGGAAAAGATGGTCTAGGTGACAAAGAAGTAATGTTGATGAAGTATCCACAGGTGATGCAATAGCTTCCCTCACTGAACCTGCCGATAAAGGTAAAGGGAAAAGAAGTTCCGAGGTCAAGTACTGTACATTAATAGCTGGTAAAAGTTACTAGTACATTCTCTCTCTCTCTCGTGTGTATATATATATATATATATATATATATATATATATATATATATATATATATATATATATATATATATATATATATATATATATTATATAAACATATACACTATCTATCTATCTATCTATCTATCTATCTATCTATCTATCTATCTATATATATATATATATATATATATATATATATATATATATACATACGAGTATATATATATATATATATATATATATATATATATATATATATATATATAAATTTTTGTCACATACACGGTGACATTTTTATATTAACAAATACAAAGCTGCAAAAATCGTATGATACCTATTTCAATCTACCTCGGGGATATATTACACCCAAGGGGAAATGAACTGATAAGTGCTTCGTCACCGGTGGGATTCGGAACTGTACACCGTTGTTTCGAAACCCACCGGTGGCGAAGGACTTATCAATTATAATTCCTCGCGCGTAACTTATTCCCGAAGTATAGTGAACTGGGTATTAAACGACGATATTTGTGGTTTATATATATATATATATATATATATATATATATATATATATATATATATATATATATATATATATATATATATATATATATATATATATATATATATGGATTCGAGCTGTACATCGTTGTTTCGAAACCCACCGGTGTCGAAGGACTTATCAATCATAATTCCCTTTGCGCGTAACATATTCCCGAAGTATAGCGAACTGGGTATTAAACGACGATATTTTGCTTGATATATATTATATATATATATATATATATATATATATATATATATATATATATATATATATATATATGTATATATGTATGTATGTATGTATATAAATATTTATGTATTAGCCTGAAAAAACACTAAGATAAAATAGTCCTGTTCATCCCTGGAAAAATGTTTGAATTCGACAGATATATCAAAATATGTGCGGGACTGATTTATCTTAACCTGCCCCCTTTTCCCTGTATTTTGAATTGTACTTGTAGTTCAGCTTCTGTAGTCTTTATAACACACATGAGTTAATGGCTGAAACCGCCAGCGGCATAGAATGATAAACAGGAGATTATAAAAAAAGTTTCCTTATTTCCTTTAAAGTTTTAGCCTTGAAGACAAGAAGGCATATATATACAGTATATATACACACACACACACACACACACATATATATATATATATATATATATATATATATATATATATATATATATATATATATATATATATATATATATATAACATATCTTGTTAATATAGAATGTCGAATAAGCCGCACTCTAATATCCGGTCATCTGAGACAGGACTACATTTCTTGGACATCTAAGAAAATTTTTATTTCTTCATAATAAACTGAAATAGTACAGCGTAGAATTCTTGCTAGTAATTACAAAAAAGATTCCTTTACCAACAGTTGCACTGATCAAATTGATATTCTGAGGTCATTTGAATAGAAAGTTATTTTGGTCCAAAAGTAAGCTTTTCAATTTTTTTTTTTTATCTTAATATAAGAGACATCGCTCTGCGTGCTGGCATTATCCTTTTCCCAAACCTGTACAATTTTCATCTATACACCATTTACCCACTGGCGTGAAATCTGAAAGTGGTTTCCTGGTTCTCTGAAGTTGCTAGGCCCTCGTGTTTGTGTGTGTGTGCGCGCTCAGGTTTTTATATATACGCATTTTTCAGTCAGGAAACAGTTTTTGTAATTTAAATTGTAAGCACGAAAAGGGTTTACTTCCTCCATAAGTCCAGTGCGCCGTTTAACGAATTACATTGAAGGTTTTCCCAAATTTGAAGGACGCCGAGACCATTTTTCCTTGTTCGATTGAATAGTTTAATTGGAATTTAACGCACTCTTCTCTTGCCTTTAGTTCTTAGAGATGCCATGACTAAAAGTTTCTGGATTTCGTTAGGCAAACGAGGCTACTTCTCGAAAATGTCAGTACATCTGATTCTTTTGAAATCTCTAGGAAAATCTGCAGTTTGTAATTTATGTGCTTTGAGTAATAAATTATATGGTTTTTTAAATATGAAATGGAAATGTCAGTCTATTATGCAAATCGTTTTTATGTTTTCAGTGGCAGATTACCAAAGACGACTCTGATTTATTTTTATTTGTGTGAGGACTGTTCTTATGTATTCATAACTTGCTGAATACTTTTTCCCTGCCATGGCTATGTAACGTATATTCTATCCGAATATCCTTAATTTTTGAACTTTTAGGGAATAAAATAGTAAGTTAGGAACAACAGTATAAGTTGAAGGAACCCTTCATAGTAGTCGAACTTTTCAGATTGATATTTGAAAAATACATTTGTTATAAAAAGGGGGGGGGGCGAAGACGGCATCACTGTGTTGGTCGTGTTTCCGAGCAGAAATGCCAAAACCACACCTTTGAATTCCTAATATAATAAAAGAAAAATGTGTGAAGGGATACGGACCTCTCAAGATGAAATGGAAATAGAAAATGGAGCGAAAACCCATAGAGGTTTAAAGGACTGGTGGTGACTGCATGAACACGCCATAGTTGATAGGGTGGGAGTGAGGCACTCTTCTCTCCCTACCACACTGCTTGCCACTGGAATTGCAAATCAGCTAGGGAGCGCAGAGAAGCTGGCAAATGGAAAGGAATGGAAAGTCTTCCTATGTAGATTAACAATTTTACGCTGGAGTGAAAGGCGTTGATCAAATTGTACTGTAGCACTGGGGGAAACTTTTCGACGACACCGTACATTGTTGATACCAAAGCATTTTGAAAGTATTTTGGTAATGCTAATAAGAGAATGAAAATTCGCATTCTTATTTAAAGTATATGGAGGAAATATTAAAACCGGAAGAGTAATAATAGCTATAAAATGAAGGAGGTAAAGAAGAGAAATAATTCTCTCTCAGATCTTACCCTTAAAAAATACGAATGTCACTCAGTTGTTTTCTTCTTGTGAAATTTGTCGTTTAGACGGTAACTAGGAAAGTGAGAAAGACAAAAAGTTGGCCTCATTATTCTGAAGGCCTATTCAAGGTCATTATTATAAAGAAGCCAAAGGATTGGATTACCGTATTACCATTTCTCAAAACATCTTCCTCGTCTATTTGTTGGAGCCCTCTTACCGGTTCTCCTCTAGTTCGCTGGAGATGGCCCTTTCTGTAATTTTGAGTGTCTAGTGGTCTTGAGTAACCTACTCTTCAGTGGTCATAGCCCTTGTTGAATAAATGAGTTTGTTATTTCTTCTTGAAAATACCAGATTTAGGTTCATTTTAAGTTATATGGGAACTCGCAGGTTAATCCGGGTAGCGCGTTCATAGATTCTTTAACCAATATCTCTCTTTTTTCACATCTTAGTTCATTTGATCGATAAATTTAGTGAGGCAATAAAGCAAAGCAAGTGGAGTGACAATTCAGGCTGCACGTAGCTGAGATAATGTTGTTATAGAAACGAGAACAGTACGAGATAGATAAAAAAGGTCCATTTGTACTATTAATCGCTTTTTCCTCCCAATAATTTGTTCGAATTTAAATACTGCGCGATACAGGACATTAACCAAAGGCAATAAACTATGTACAATGGGTTGGTCTTTTGTGAGCATCTTTCTTTATTATGCGAAGGTATTGGTAACAATGCAAAGTAATAATAATATCAGGCAACCATATATTGCTATCTCGTTCGAGTGTCACTCAGCATTAGTGATGAATAGCAGAATTGAATGGTAGGGAATGCTGGATTGAAAAATTTCGAAATTATGAAAGACACGTTGGGAGTGGGGCAGTCCAGGTGATGCATGAAAATCCATCTTGACTGATTGATAATCTCTCGGTGCTTAAAAACATTCAGCCTTGCCACGATGCAGTTTTTTATTATTTACGCTTGGGGCAACTATAATATATTTAAGATAATATATTTCCTTATCTCAAAGTTTCTTAAAAAGAGCTAAAAGCTTCAAAGGTAAAATTGAATAATTACAAGTTTTGCTTGGTCGTATTACATTTCATAACGTGTTTTGCATTTAGTTCATAGTGTGATTAAGAGAAGAAAAATTTAGCTATAAGTGCGATGTGAAAAGACTAGGTTAATATGTATCGGAGGTTAAAAATTGCAAACATATTTGCCAGTGATAAATTGACCTCTTCCCCACACCGCGTAGGGAAAGCTGATAGTTAAGATTGTAATTAACTGCATCTTCTACACGCACACACTCACATATGTATATATTTATATATCTATATATATAAAAATATACATATATATAGTGTAGTATATATATATATATATATATATATATATATATATATATATATATATATATATATATATAGAGAGAGAGAGAGAGAGAGAGAGAGAGAGCCTCTGGTGGCTCCAGTCAGTTACAGCAGCAGCTTCCGGACTTCGTAGAGGTCTGTGGCGCGGGTTCAAAACCCGCAGCCGACTGGTCAGAGAGGCAGACACTTTGCTATCCGTGTAGACATCCCGGGATTATATATGTAATCAACGGATAGGTTTGCTTAAAAGCAAATGGATGTTACAGACTAAATACACAGGTCTACCCCAAAGCCAAATCAAAAGTCCTTCAAAGAAGGCATCATGCTTACCCCATACAAAAAATGGGAATAAAAGCACGTTAAAAGAAGAAGAAGAAGAAGATATATATATATATATATATATATATATATATATATATATATATATATATATATATATATTCAAAAGTGGTCTCAGTAAACGGTGCATTGTCTCTAAGCTGACAAAGCCCTCTTTAAACAGCTTCATTTTCTTCGTTATCAACCACTACCTCTCTCAAATGAATTTATTTCTCTAAAAGATGAAGATGTAAATACTATATGTTTTATATGAGACCGTCCCAAAATTATGGTCTTTTGCTTATTAGGAAAAAATTTATCGGCCAATTATTTTTATATCTCACGGTACGCAGTTCACATTATACATATGCACACATATTTTATATATATATATATATATATATATATATATATATATATATATATATATATATACACTATATATGTGTATGTATGTATATATGTATATATATATATATATATATATATATATATATATATATATATATATATATATATATATATATATATATATATATATATATATATATATATATATATATATATATATATATATAATTTTAACAGCGCATCGCAAGAGATAAAAGCTGAGCTCAAAAATAATGGGGCGATAAATTTTGTTTACAGGCTAATGGCAGTAAGAAGACCATAATTTTCGGACGCTTTCATATATAACTTACAGCATTTACATCTTCATCTTTTAGGGAGATAAATTCGTTTGAGAGAGATAGTGGCTGATAGCGGAGAAAATGAAGCTGCTTAAAGAGGTCTTTGTCAGCTTAGAGACAATGTACCGATTTCTGAGATCATTATAGGAAAATATCAGGATGCAGAGAGAGAGAGAGAGAGAGAGAGAGAGAGAGAGAGAGAGAGAGAGAGAGAGAGAGAGTAATTTAGAAGTAATATACATGAGGAAATCTTATTAGCTTGCGCGTTTCGGTCCTAGATCCTTGCAAAACTTAATTTAACTTCCTCTGTCCAATTTCATTCCGTTTGCTTATAAGGTCGGATTATAAGAGTTGGATATTCAGTTATGCCCGCGTAATGCTCTCTTCATTATTTCTCGTAATATCAGCGATGAGTTTTTCTGCGAATGGATAAAATGCCTTGGAGTGATTTTGCGATGATTTTATACATTTAAAAAATGTATAAAAAGGACATGATGGGAGTTTTGTATACATCTAATCAAAATTTTCATGAGCACATTTCTTTGTGTATCCTGAAAGTATTTATGTGTAACAATGCAGTTAAAAGATTGCTATTCTCTTTACAAAGTCGACCTGTATCAACAGTGCAGGGAGTTATTTCCAAATATTCATCCCAAGTTATGGTGATGTGATCACATATGGCAGTGTTATCAGCAAAACACAAGTTTCACATGAATGGAACGCGAGTTAAAAGGATAGATAAGAATAATTTTTTTTACTGTCCATGTGCAGTCAGGGGTCTAATCGTCCTTCTATTTTGGGCTTACACTTTGATTCAGGGATAGCCGACATCAAGGAGGAAAGTAATGTTTCATGGGAAATTAATTATAATATTCCTATAATCTTGAAATAAAAGATAAATGCCTTTGTAAATTGTTAATTAGTATATGAGGTTTACGACAAAAGAGACCCATCTATGTAGTCTATTCATTCTCGGTGTAAAAATGAGTTTCTGGTGTTGCTTGAGGGACATTCATGTATCTCGTCTATCCATAGTTGCTTGTGGTTGGGTAATTTTCTGATAATTACATTATAAAGGCCTTGAGATGGACAGTCAAATGAGGCTGCAAGTAAAGGTTCTTTCATATCTATACGCTCTTGTCTTGAGTGTTTCCAGCGTTTATCATTTTTCGAGCGATAAATAAGTAACTAAAACCGTTTATTACTTCTATTTAGAAAACCACACATTTTAAATCTGGTAAGGTGAACACCATTGAAGGCTATGGATGATCAGTGACAATATTTAATTAAATTCTAATGCAGAAACAGTTATATTAATATATTAATATAACTACCCTGTGGAACACTCGCATTAGTTTGTCAGTAAACGTACAAACCCAACGACAAGAAAGAAGCCATACTCTTAAAGCTATTCCAACACTATCCTGTTCAAAATAGCGTAAAGGTCTATATTAGTTATAACATTGCAAAATCGTATCAAGAACGTATCTAGCTAAAGCACTCTGATATCCATAGGGACAAAGGCAGCTTATTACCTCCCCCCCCCACAAATAATGAATGAATACATAAATAAAATGTAAAAGACCCTGCTCGCAAACGAAATGATACAAGAAAAGGAATTTGCGAAATTTATTATTTGAAATATAAAATTAAATTGAGCTTAACTCCATCTTTTACATTTCAAAAACCCCAGCACTTATTTGCAAAATTCTCTCTCTCTCTCTCTCTCTCTCTCTCTCTCTCTCTCTCTCTCTCTCTCTCTCTCTCTCTCTCTCTCTCTCGACCTTTTCTTAATCTCAGAATCCCTCCTTCCGTTTGACATTACTTCCATCCACGACATTTTCATCCTGTTCGATCATACGCGCTAGCTTCATATCCCAAAGCTTCCTAGGTTCCGTATCTGGAATGCCAAATGTCTTTATTAGAATTCCATGATATTTCGTTATATCTGCCTCAGAGAACGGATAATGTATAAATGTGAGTACCATTTTTGCATCATGACTTGAAATCATTTTTACTTGAATAATGAGCACATACGAAATCATTTACTTGAATAATGAGCACATACCGGAATGCAAATTTCGTTGTTTTACGGTAGTGGTCGCAGCAAAGAAGAGCAACGCGTGCTTGAGTAACTTTGACCAAATTCATCGTCTTCAGTAAAATTAAGATAAGTGGATTATATAGAGGATATATATATATATTTATATATATATATATATATATATATATATATATATATATATATATATATTATATGTATATATATATATATATATATATATATATATATATATATATATATATATATATTATATATATGTACTCTTTTTTCCTTTTGGAAGGGTTGACGTAAGAGGTGGCACAGCCTTCTGCTTTTTCAACAAGTCGCTAAAGAGGTGAAGCTCTTAGTCCCTCGTTAAGTTATCCCCTCTCCCATTTTCTTGACTCCAGTAGAAGCTGTCACCTATATTCAGCCAAATGGACTCGTGGTTGATAGGCGGGAAATGAACCACGGACCTGGCAAACTTGCTGTTTATCTGCAGAGCATAAATTCGATGTGATCTCATCAAAATTATTATGTGGCTGATTGACAGAGCCTTGTACTGAGGTCCTTATTAGCTTTAAAAAATCACTCTTCCCTTCTATATAACTTTGTGTAAAAGGTGAGTAACGTAACTGGTAAGCAGTAGTGTCAAGATTAGCATAAAAATAAATGTTGAGATTATGATCTATAATAATAAAATCCGAGTGGATCTTGTTTGTCCGCCCCGGGTAGGGGCGGCGTTGGTAGGGGATCGAGAGGGTAGGGGAGACATGCCGGGCAGCGCCGGGTTCTCGTTTGTAAACAATTTATTTTGGGTATCTGCTATTGGGAATGAAATCTCTTTTGATAAAAACAAGAAAAGTAACCTACATTAAAAATGTTTAGCTGTTTCATATGCAGTATAATTTTGCTCCTAATGACAATAAACATGGTCGTGCAGCTTATACCTTTTTAACAAAATTCATAAATGTATTTTAGTGTTCTGTTGGCAGTTACTTAAATGAAAAGAAGACATTACTTGTTTTCCTTTAAATTGAAAAAGTCGGTTTGCAAAGTCACCCACGCACTCTCGCTCTTTATAAAATAATTTTATATAACCATTAATTCTTATTCAGTCTCACCTAAAGTATTTTAATTAGAAGAGGAGATTCCGAGAAGCCTTATTCCTGTTTTATATTTCATTATTATTATAGACTATAATCGGCGAACAAAGAAACTTCATTAGAAGCGGACAGTCATAAAACAGATCATGAGGATTATTCTTAAAATTCCAGGGAATACATGAATATTAAAAGTCACAAATTATCCATAAATATAAGCTACAGATATAGGGCTCACGGATAATATTGTACTTGGAGTAATCACCTATTATCTAATTTGAACTTCGTTAACCTTTAATAATTTCAACTGAAATGGTTTTTTCTTCTTTTTTTTTGGACTCGACCTAGTTATATAATTAAACAAGAATTCTACATAAATCATGTGCAGCAGTTACTAATCAAATTACTTTGTTTCGAAACTGTTCGTTTTATGTAGTTTGACTGTACGAGCACGCCATTTTATATAATATGCTAGCTGGCCAACCCGGCCTATAAACTCTCTCTCTCTCTCTCTCTCTCTCTCTCTCTCTCTCTTGTTAAGACAGTTGCTTCAGTTACATTGCAAGCATTTTTGACATTTTATATTTCATCCCCTTCTCACCCCCATTCCTATCAGGGTTGAACTTACTTTAAGTGCATCGGGACTGTCACTATTCATCTCAGCGACCTCTAAAACTATAGATTAGACACTAATATCTGTCATTTTTGACATTTTATTTTTCACCCCTTCTCACCACCCTTGCTAGGGCTGAACGTAGGCTTAAAGGTCATCGGAAGTGTCACCATTCATCTCAGCAACCTCGAAAACTGTGTATTAGACACTATTATCTGTCGTTTTCGATTATTTTTACATGTCACCCCCTTCCCACCCCCACCCCCTATGGGTGCCAGGGATGTCTTACTCCCACAGTATCCTTTTTCAGCTAGTAAGTCATACGTAACCGAATGAGGTGTGATGAACCCATAGAGTTAATTTAGTTACTAAGTCTACAGGGAGAACCAGCCCCATTTCAGGGAGGCCCTTCCCACCTCCACCCCCTTTGGTGCCCTTTGGTGTAGTGATGTTTTACCCCTACAGTATTCTTTTGTAGATAGTAAATCTTATGTATACCAAGTTTGGTTGAAATTGCTCAATTCATGTCAGAGTTAAGCCAGAACATACACATACACACACAGACACATGCATCCATTTATATATATATATATATATATATATATATATATATATATATATATATATATATATATATATATATATATATATTATATATATATATATATATATATATATATATATATATATATGTAAATATATGTTAGAAATAATCAACACAATCACGTGTGGAACAGAAATAAATTTCTGACTCACATCAGGATCGAACCCAGGTCTTTCAATTGAAAGGCAAGGGTGCTGCCCACTAGGCCATACAAGTCATAAAAGAAGTTGGAACCTGAGGGCAACTGCACCCAATGAATTACCTGGGTAAGCTACCTGCTTGCATACCAGCGTGTTTTCCCCAACTTCCTGACTCAGCAGTGACCCAGTTGACAGAATTTCATTCGATTTATCCCTTCTGAGTGAATAAGATAGAAATAATCGACACACAGTTGCGTGTGGAACAGAAATAAATTTCTGACTTACATCAGGATCGAACCCAGGTCTTTCAATTGAAAGGCAAGGGCGCTGCCCACCTGGCCATACAAGTCGTAAAAGAAGTTGGAACCCGAGGGCAATTGCCCCAAGGAATTACCTGGGTAAGCTAACTGCTTGCGTACCAGCGTGTTTTCCCCAAGTTCCCGACTCAGCAATGACCCAATTGACAGCATTTCATTCGAATTATCCCTTCTGAATGAATAAGATAGAAATAATCAATACACAATCACGTGTGGAACAGAAATAAATTTCTGACTCACATCAGGATCGAACCCAGGTCTTTCATTTGAAAGGCAGGGTGCTGCCCACTAGCCATTAAGTCGTAAAGAAGTTGGAACCTGAGGACAACTGCACCCAAGGAATTGCCTGGGCAAGTAAGGTAATTCCTTGGGTGCAGTTGCCCTTAGGTTCCAAATCTTTTATGACTTGTATGGCCTAGTGGGCAGCGCCTTATGTTTCAAATTGAAAGACCTGGGTCTGATCCTGATGTGAGTAAAAATTTATATATATATATATATATATATATATATATATATATATATATATATATATATATATATATATATATATATATATATATATATATATATGTGTGTATATATATATATATATATATATATATGTATGTGTGTGTGTGTGTGTGTGTGTGTGTGTGTGTGTGTGTGTTGTGCTTGTTTCATTAATTCAGTAGTTAATAAACGATCAAGGTGGCAGCGACTGTGTTGTCATTCTCTGGGATATACTTTTTTATAGAGAAAAAGCCTTATCGCGAAAATTGAGACTTAGGCGTTCTAATTCTCAACTAGTAAATCATGGTGTTATTAAGATCATTTAGAGGTATTTATCCCCTTTGAAGATGTAAGGATGTTCAAACATTGTTAGTTAATGGATGATGAGTGCAAATGTGATAGTTCGAGAATTTCCTGGTGTTCGTGCTTAGCACGAGAACTTACAGTTGCCTAATGAGTGTGTATACTAATAAATAATTTGTTTGTTACGAGTTTCGTACATTTTGATGGCAAGATTTTATCCGCATTTAACATTTTCTTTAATTTTAACTTTTTAACTTTCATTTCCCTAATTCAGGACCTTGTCACAAAAACATCAGCTTTTAGTCATTTATGCAAGAGTTGTTTCTAATAGTGATTGAAAAGCTACTCACCATTAAGAATTACATTCAAATGTTGAATCTTAGTAAATCAGTTAAGTTTCACACTCTCCAGAGGTATCAATTTTTCCAAAGGTACGTGATACTGTTTTAGAATAGTTTTTTATCAGCAGGACCATACTCAAGCATTCACATCCTTTTTCCAGGGCTTCATTGAATTATTTGCTATCGCATCTCGTACCTCTGAGACCACTAGCAGTGTTTAGAACCAGCTTTTTATTATGCCTTCCTACTTATGTTGACTTTCCCCTGCTCAGTGATACTTCCCAAGGGTTTTTTCTACCTTTTCATTGACCTATAAACTGTCTACTCGCCCTCCTTGGCATTTTTCACGTTCATATCCTAGCCACCCGATATTGTCTGCTTAAACAGTAGTATTCTTCATCGTCCATTCAGTCTGTTCTTTAGAGTTATATTGAAATTTGTATTCTGTTTCATCAGTGTATTCGAACTACTCGTATGTGTAACTCCGTGCATATATTTCTAAACGCGGCTATTCATTCTTCTTGAGGATGTAGATTTATTCTTCTCTTATGGCTGTCAAGATTGTTTCAAAGCTTAGGTACTAGACACTTTTTTTATGTCTCATTTTTTACTTTTAATCTTTTGAATGCCTTTATATTAATGCACTCATTCAAAACCCCAAATAAATTTCCATCTACATAACAATTCTGCCAGTATTATTTGATAATCTGCATGTCTTTAATGTGATCTTAGTTTATTTTCTTGTTTTTCTTTAGCCTAAGCCTTCACAAGAACGCCTGGTCTTCCTGTGTGCAACAATGCATTAAAAATGAGTTACAAATGAAACTTCGTATTATTTCAACTTCATTTGATTCTAGAATTATGATGATTTCAGACAGGCTAAAAAAGAATTTAACGTTAAATAATTTCCGGTACATTGGTCTCTGCTGACTAACTCAAAAACGATATATGCCCGATAATTACTTGCCCCGTGTGTAATAAAAATGCTTTCTAATTGGATTTAAATATTAATCATCCACCATAAAAATCTAATGACCTCTCTTTCTCTCTCATTTTGCCTAATTTTACAAGACTATACGGTAGTTACACACACACGCACACACAAGTGTAAATGATCACCATTATCTGTTTAGGTTAAGGAAAGGTTCTGAATGGCTCCAATCCTCCATCGGGAGGCCTAGGTAAACAAAGAAAAATATATATATATATATATATATATATATATATATATATATATATATATATATATATATATATATATATATATATATATATATATATATATATATATATATGTGTGTGTGTGTGTGTGTGTGTGTGTGTGTGTGTGTGTGTGTGTGTGCGCAAGACAGGTCCGTAAAAACTATTTACATGACAAAACCATAGATTTCCAACAACAAACTTCTGACCCCTTTCCATCTCATGTCAACCGACTTTTACATACCACCAGCGTCGTATTGCCACACCTGTATGTGCCGTATAAATATCCTTGTCATGTACCCAATTAACACATTCACCAGTGGTCAGGAACACAGAAGTTGTTATTCGAGATACATGGTTTTGTTGTGTAAATAGTGTTTATTTTATGGACCCTTCTAATTGAATAGAGAGCTCCCCGTCGGGGGCTAGTGCCGTCAGTGCACCTCATGCGGTGCACTATAGGCATTACTTTCGTTCCTTTTACTGTACCTCCTTTCATGTTCTTTTTCTTTCATCTTACTTTCCACCTCTCTTAACAACTGATTCATTGTGCAACTGCGAGGTTTTCCTCCTGTTACACCTTTCAAACTTTTACTGTCAATTTCCGTTTCAGCGCTGAATGACCTCACTAACTGAATAGAACACTGTTAGAGTACGGAGACATTCATATTATATATATACAGTGTATATATATATATATATATATATATATATATATATATATATATATATATATATATATATAATATGTGTGTATGTGTGTATGTATTTATGTATGTAATATATATATATATATATATATATATATATATATATATATAATGTATATGTGTATGTGTATGTATGTATGTATGTATTTATGTATGTAAATATAATTATATGTGTACCCAAAAATCATATTTCTCTTTTATACGAGTGTTTGTTTGTGTGTCATTTTTCTCGTAAGGAACATAACAGCAATCATTTCAAGACACACTTAACTTGACGACCTTGTGAATTTAGTTACGGAATCCTGAGTTCCGAGCCAAGAAGACTCATCTCCTGAGATGCTGGTGATAAATCTAATCTTGGATCATTCGAGAAATGGGGTACTTAGCTGGGAGGTGTAGATCGAGATTCTCAGTTGGGACTGTCTTTGCTGAAAAATTCCTTTATGAATTCACTTTTATTTTCACTGTTACAGTGTATTTAACGATGCTTATATCCAGAATATAATGACAGGCATATACAAGTTTTGTAGACTTGCATGAATTAGTGAAGATAAGAATTTTCAATCAGTGTATATGACGAAGGTGTTACCTTGATACTAATGGCAGGTATTTATTTTATTACGGGACTATTCCGAAGTTATTATGAAATTTGTATTTTAGTTTTCCAGCCTGATATTCCAAGAAGTGGTGAACTACAAAGTCACTTTTAGAAAACTTTTGTTTAATATTATAAATTTAAAAATGTCGTTCCTATCAAACGATGCCACTTTTGTCATATCTCTTGGCCACTTACGTTGTGAATGATGGTTGCAGGTGACGTGTTGCCTTGTTCACAGGTAAGTGGAATTTCAAAAATCGCACAAAGTGGATGAACTGGAAAGAAAATTCCTTCGAAATCGGTGACATTCCAGAATTGAGAGAGAGAGAGAGAGAGAGAGAGAGAGAGAGAGAGAGAGAGAGAGAGAGAGAGAGAGAGAGAGAGAGAGAGAGAGAGAGAGAGATTGGTGCCTGTGGATTAGTAATGTTGATCTGAGAAATGCATCTAAGTAATCTTGACGTATGGAGTTTCGTCGTGTGTCAGATCAGGGTAAGGTGAAGGGTTCGGGAGAAGATTTACATGTAATGCGAGGGAACGAGGGAGCTTTGGCCGCTCCTTCGGTGAAATTGATGGGACGGAATGATCAGAGGAAGCCAGATTCCGGTGATGGATGCAAATAAGGTTCGGAAGGATATTAGGTCTCTAGATTACAGGCCTGGGACGGAATTTGAATATGGAAATACTGTGAGACAAGAAAATTTGGGGGACTTGAATAAATTTGGAAGAACGTTTCCTTTTGATTGGCTATTTTGATTAATTCGTTATGACTGCTATATATGTTTGAAGTCCGCTAAAGGATATATTGTCAGTTTTACAGCTTGGTCGGTTGTAGAAATGTTTTAAGTTTTTTTTTTTATGAAATTTCATAAGAAACCTTTTTGTCATATCTATTATTAGGTTATATCAGTATCACGCTTCAGTTAACCTTATCTCCTTAAACATTTGCTGCAAGACCTTGAACTGGTTGTACATGATGTGTATCATCTGGAACTGAAAAGGAATATGTACCTCTCTCTCTCTCTCTCTCTCTCTCTCTCTCTCTCTCTCTCTCTCTCTTTTTTTTTTTTCTGAAATTTCAAAAACAAAGTAATGTTCAGTTATTTCCTTTTGCTATCTATAGAGATGAACGCCTATGCACTTAGTTAATCAAAACATTTCAGTTCCAGTTGTTCCAAAGCCTTGAATTTGCATTAACAAAAGGCGATTGGGAGAGATGATTTAACCAGTTCTTCTTTCATTTAACGGCCTAACTTGCAAGATCAGCAATTCTAGTTTTATGGGTCATGTAGGATGTATTGTAATGCCAAATATGAACAGCCTGTTGTTTTTTGAGATTAAGGTGTCCTTATGCAAGCACGGGCTCGTGCTCCAATAGCAGCACCTTATCACTTACAGGCTGCATTTGGAGCAAGAGCCCGTGCTGACATAAGGTGTATATTATAAATGTAAGGTTAGTGTTTGCTCAAGAACGCTGACATCAGATATGGTCACATAAGTACGGGCCCACTCACTTACTCATTCGAAATCTTTGTGGATTATGTGCCAGTGGTAAACGCACTCTTCCATATACTTGCCAGACGCATTGCTGCTGAATTTTTTTGATCGACAAACCAGTGGTGTAGGAAGCGTTCTTTGGCAGTCAATTATTTCATTACCTACGAAATTTTATTATCTTACTGTCACCGAAAGGAAGACAAAGATGTGACGTGAACGTGTAACTGCTGTCGACTTTTGGCCTTATTGTTAGACTATAACCAATTGTAGTAAGCGCAGGGCTGGTATATTAACCCAGAGCTTGACTCTCACTACCCCACTTTTTACCTAGACTTGAGACCGGCTAGCGTATAAGCATTAATAGTAAAGTTAAAGGGAGTCGTTTATAGCCCAGAACTTGAGAAAACAGGATTTAGGTAAGCAGAGCAAGAATCGATTCTGATGAACTGGCGCATTAATTTACCGTATTAATTTAATGTCGGCTTCATCACTCTTGCGTCCTTTACCCAGTAAGTTCAAATTCACCTATGAATTCAGTAATAAAAATTATTCCTTTTGTTGCTCATTTTGTGCAAATAGTAATTACTTATTGTCACTTCATATGTTCTTTTCCACTCTTAATTTTTATCTTCGCTCTGTTTTCCCATGAACTCAAATACATGTATTCTGTTTAGGGGTACCTTTCATAGCAAATGAAATAACAATAATAATAATTATAAAAAAAAAATGTCTAGTGCTCCAGGAATCCTTTGGACTCCCACCGAGACCGTCAGTTTACAAATTCATAGAAACTGATGCTCATTATTTTCGACCACTCGGTCCCCTCTTGTCCCTCACAAAGTAATGTGACTGTCTGGCCATCCTGTTTACCAGCGCAATCCGCTCGTTGAAACTGCTTAAGCCCGTATTGCCGGGCCATTTCGTCAGATACTTAGGATCTTTGTTCACCAAATTTTCCTCGATCTTCGGATGAGAGTCTTTTCCTAGTTCATTCTTTATAATATGTTTCCATACGGCGCAAGAGTTTCCCGCTTGAGCATATCGTCCTGATCTTACTGGATGTATACATACAGACACACACATATAATATGTATGTGTGTTTGTGTGTCCGCGCCTGTGGTTAGAAACTATTAATACTTTCAATGAGAACCTCATTGCAATTGTCGGCTGTCATATCTCCGATATAATCAAAACATTTTTTTATAAGTTTTCTGAAATGTTCGGCAATGCGATATGAGTGTATAAACCTACGATAGGCAGCATTGTCGTACTGAATTAACCGTTATTTTTTAACTCAGCTGGTGATTGAAGTTGCGACATTACACATCTCTACATCTATTTCGTTGTTTCTCCTTCACACCACAAGATGTAGACTCACAAATCGTCTCTCATTCTCGGCCAATCTGTCTACATGGCTGTTATTCGCTCTCATAGATTTTTAATATTGTTGAGTGTATGCAGTGGATTGTAAAGTTTCATATCTTTTGCTCTTTTAGAATGTCAAATTGCTTTAACGCTTATGACACATATATTAATAGAGTTGGTATATACATACTTACAAATATATATATATATATATATATATATATATATATATATATATATATATATATATTTCAGAATAATAGTGAGAACAGCCCTGTTTTCAGATGGACAAATTTTGGAGATATTTGATAATGGGAAATGTCAAAAGTTAAAAATTTCAGGAAGAACAATATACACTTAAACTGACAAAGGTTAAAATCAAAAATGATTTGTTGGAGGAGGAAGTGGAATGACATTCTCCTTTTTGTGTTGCTATATCCATTTTATTCCTGATAAACGAAAATTTAGACAGTAAACCAAAAATGCTTTGCTTGCTGTTCTCCATTTTATTCCTGATAAACCTCCGGCGTTCCAGATGAACCCAACCTTCCAGTTTATATGTTCTAAGTATTCTGTCATCTTACAGCATCCTCCCGCAAGATCTTGCGCCAACTAATCCATATTTTACCTTTTCTTTAATACAATGCTAGCGTCCCACAAGCATATTTTTGTCAAACCTCCCACCGTGTAATCCATACTCTTTTTTGTATTTGGGTGTGTAACTGAAGTCATTGCACGATCGTAAACGTGATTTAACACGAGTACGAACGAGCAGAACTTGAGTTGTGCTGTATTTTCTGGTGGAAGATATCAGAAAAAGTGCTTTCTTGACGAACTGTTACTCTCCCACCTCCTGCTTCTTGATTCTGACTTATTCTATCCAACTCAGCCGTTGTAGTTTTTCTCTCAAGACTTCCCATTGTGCTTAACGAGACGTATTCAAGCGCTCTACTTAACGCGGGAGTTAAGAAACCGAGGGGAGGTGTTGATGACTACGTTTCTGAAAAAAAATCAACAGAAAATAGATAGCAGTGATATTTCATAGTCACGGGAAATAGGTCTTTGTTCTTCCATACAGTAGCTTCTTTATGACGTGACTGTATCAGTTGTCTTATGCATAAAGTCGTCGTCAAAACAAAAAAGAAAAACGGAACAGTAATAATGACGATTAATGCTAATATATTTATTATAAAATTACTGCTACTGCTAGGAATGCTAATAAATGTAATAACAAAAAAAAAACAATGATATTAATGCTACCGTCTACTACTGCTGCTATTAATAGCAATACAGAAAGAAGAACGGACGAAAATGTAGGAGAAAAAGCTGCGAATCTCACTTTTTTAAGTAAACACAACGCAGACTTTCCCCTCCTCAAAGTTCGAGAAAAGAATAAGTGGCAGTTTTATTTCCTGGTTCCAAGAGCTTTTCCACTCCGCCATCTTAAAGCACAGTGTGTGGAGAGGCCTTTGAAGAAAATCGAACCAGGAGAAGCGAAAAGCGAAAAAGAGCAGGTGCCGAGTCCACTGGAAATCCTGACGTTTCATATTGTTATTGCAGAGTTGACGCTTCGTTGCCACTATTGGAAAAGATCCGGTTATCGATGACTCTTGGCTCATGTCATTTGGAAAAGTTTCCAGGGATTGAGGTGCGCATAATTCCTTCCTTACAGCAACTGAATTTTGGTATTTGTGTCCCATACGCTTCGTCACTCATCGCTCGAACAGCATTTGTTTGTTGGGACAGAAACCACCATGACCGTCAGTGGGGGCTTCCGGATGGAACTAGCAGCCCAGCCTGTAAAATCAATTCTAAGAAGCGATCAACCATGCTGGGTCGTCTGTTGTGAAGAGTAATATGTCACCACAGGAATTTTTAAACGTCAAAATTTAAGTACATCACTTGAAATGAGTTATATATGTTTTTTTTTTTTCATGAAATGGGTAAGACTTCCAAAGTGAAGCTGGTTGGCTAAAGAAAACTGTTATAAAGGACTTCCTGAGTGAAAGGAACTTGCCTTTTAGAAAGGTGGGTTATGATGATTCGGGAAATACAGACAGTGAAGGCTTTTGCAGTTATTACCTTTGTATGCGCGTGGCATTTATGCTGTAATAAATTTTCCTTCGCTAACACAGTTTTTCCATTGTAAGCCCTTGATTGCCAACATATTTGACACTGTGCCAGAAAAGATTATCTATAAACTCCGCCATGAGCATTTACAAACATATTCCAGTCCCAAGCATGAGTACAAGAGGGAAGTTGAGAATGCGGTAACCCCTCCCCCCTCTCCTTCAACCATCATCTCATAAATCTCTTTCTTTTACCGAATGTCTAAAACGACGCTTTCTGGATGGCTCTTGAATTGAAATTCTTACAAACGAGTGGTTATCTTCTAGAAGAGGTCATATCTCATGGCTCGACCCACGCCCCAGGAGGTGAATAACTATGAATGGTGAAATGTTGCCTCGCTGCAGAATGCCGTTGACACTAAATTTATCAAATTCATAAGGAAATTTAGGGGCATCATTCAAAAAGTTCAAATATTTTTCAGATCAAGGTTGAATTAGCGATAGACTATTACCATCACAATTAATTTACCGTAATCTTGTTCACAGATACTTATGTGATATAGATGGTACAAGCGAGTATTTTAATATTATTATTATTATTATTATTATTATTATTATTATTATTATTATTATTATTGCTGTATGGTTCGCATCCTCAGTTGTTGAAACTTTCTTGGTTGTGTTGATCGGGGAGGTTGTTTGGTGCGTCCTCCACTAGTGACTGATGTAATGGCTCGTTCTGGCGTCTGGTTGAGGGGCAGAAGGTTTTTTTTTTTGGGGGGGGGAGAGGCACCGATTATTCGGCTCATTTCTTTCTCACTTCCGTTGGTGTTTGGCTCCGGTTGATCACTGATTCTCGATTGTTTGTGGCTGGCGTCGGCCGATTTTTAAAAGAGCATTTTTATTTGCTGTTACACCGGGAATGGCAGTCTCTTCAAGTGTGGTATTGCCTTAGGTTCTGCCTCTCTCTCGCTCGATCGATCGGTGGTATTTGGTGCCGACTGATTTCTTATGTTTACGAGGATGGTGGTCGAGAGAAATTGTTTCATTTGGGGGAAGGGGGTGGGGGTTTCAAGAAGACACAAGCGTCAACGGTCTGGTGCCATGTCCTTAAACTTCACGGCCTTGATGGATTCTTCTCTTTTTGGTCTTCTCCGGTGTCATAGTTGTCGTGATTGAATGTGGCACCTTCTTGTAGGTGACACGAGAGACGCTTTGAGAGTTTGGTAGTCGCCAACTCGATGTGCGAGTCGTGACCTCCAAGCACCGGCCATGTAACGCTGGTATAGGAGGTTGGGGGAGCCCAGGGGATCATTCTGAAGACCGTCTCCTCGACGACGAATTGCCATATCAGCATTTTCAGGTTGATTTAAATTGACTGAAATTAAACCCAAATACTTAACAACAGTTAATATAGAGGCAGATAAAATATTCTTTATATTAACTGGCGCACTTTAGATCATAAAATCTTTTTAAGGTGCTCCACGAAACAAAGTGCAATTCATACAAAATAAAGGAAATCAAAGTGCATTTTTAAAATAACACATGAAATTAAAATCTGTAATTTGAGAAACACAAGCGATGAACGTTCATTTCTTAAAAACCTATGAAATGAAAGTGTTTCTTCAAATATCACAAATAATGGAAGCGCATTTCATAGAAAAACCAAAAACTTAATTTGCACTCCATAAAAAAAAATGAAATGGAGGCGCATTTCTCAGAAAACCAACAGGACAAATTTCAGGGAAAATAAAATCAATAGTGTTCCTCCGGTGCTCCAGCGAATCTGTGCTGGAAGTTGCAAAATTCTTGAAGTTTTTCGAAGTTTGTTTTGTAAAGTTCCTATCTATGAGTTGAGCGCACCACCACCAGCTTCTCATATGAAGATGCGGACTTCTTTTTTTTTTTTTTATTCATTTACTTATTTTATACTTCGGGCCCAGATAATCATTTATTGAACGCCTTATCTTGTTTTAGAATCAAAGACTATTCCCCGTTATCTTTACTATTATCCAATATATATCTCAAGTCTCTCCATCATTAAAAAATTTTACTGTTTAAGTGTATACTGAAATATTTATTTTAGCACTACTTCTTTGAAAGATTGAAGAATACATTACAGTTAGACGTTTTTATGGAAGTCAGTGAATGGTTACCGAATATTTCACAAAAAAATCAAGCCTGTAGAATTTCCACAGAAATTATAAGGTACGTGTTATATCAGTTGCCAGGTTATCGGCTGAGATTTAGGCTGCATAACACTAAAAGTAAAGTCAAGGATATGAGAAATCTGTGAAAATGCAATCCCTGTTTACGAAAGACTATAACATTGATTGATTAGGGTACAGGCAGTTTCCTGTAATTCCCCTTTATTAAGACTTGCTCAGTTATTTTCATATTTAATCACGAGGCTTAGCAGTTTGATAGTCACAATTCTTTTGGCTGAGTAAAAAAAAAAAATAAAAAATAAAACTCTACAAACCCTTCATGACTTTATGTTCCAAGCGATATTTTACTATGTTTTCTGCAAAAGTGTTTTTCATGCATGGATATATATATATATATATATATATATATATATATATATATATATATATATATATATATATATATGTATGTATGTATGTATGTATATACTTATATATATATATATATATATATATATATATATATATATATATATATATATATAATGTGTTTGTGTTTATATATATACATATATATATGTGTGTGTGTTTGCGTCTGTGTGTAGTTAATCACTGAAAACTTAGGTCCATAAAGAAATTGTTTCTTTTACCCCCTATGCAAAGCCAATTGCACTTGGCAAATGATGATACAAAAGTACGAGGAGGAAGAGTAGCAATGGAAGTTCTGTACCACATTCTAATGTTGAAAGCGTACAAAATTAATATCCCTTTATATTTGTCAGACTCCGTAGGGGGATAGTGCCGTCGGTGCACCTCATGCGGTGCATTGTAGGCATTACGTAAGGTTCTTTGTAGCGTCCCTTCGGCCCCTAGCTGGAACCCCTTTCATTCCTTTTACTGTACTCCGTTCATATTCCTTTTCTTCCATCTTATTTTCCACCCTCTTCTAACAGTCGATTCAAAGTGCATCTGCAGGGCTCTCCTCCTAGTACACCCTTAAAACCTTTCTACTGTCAATTTCCGTTTCAGAGCTGAATGACCTAAAAGGTCCATGCGCTTGGCCTTTGGTCTAAAGTCTACATTCTGTTCTATTCTATATTTGTCAGATTTGTATGAAAAAACCAAACATTCTCCAGTTTCTTCGTTTGTACAGGAGCGGTAGAAGTATTGTTAAATGGCCGCAGCACATGACGAAAGTTAAACTTTATATTGTTAGTAATATATCTTTGATGAAGCTGTACCAGTCGTGGATCATCTGTTTTTGATTTCATCCTGGAACATCGGCTTTTCCTAAATCTTTCAATTTTGTGGGATTCTAGTTTCATCTCAAGAATATTATACTATAGACTTTTGTCATGGCTAACCTACCGTTGTGCAAATAAACGGAGACCTACGCAAAACTTCAAGAGCCTCAGATTTTGATATTCAGGGCCATCTCCCCCAACAATCCTCGCTGCGTTTTGGGGGCAAAAGTTCTTCACTGGATGGGTCGATATCGTACTCGCCTAGCACTCTCCTAGGCCCACGTTCGATTCTCCGGCCGGCCAGTGAAGGATTAGAGGAATTTATTTCTGGTGATAGAAATTCATTTCTCGGTATAATGTGGTTCGGATTCCACAATAAGCTGTAGGTCCCGTTGCTAGGTAACCAACTGGTTCTTAGCCACGTAAAATAAGTCTAATCCTCCGGGCCAGCCCTAGGAGAGCTGTTAATCAGCTTAACTTTTTTGGGGGGGCAAATAGTGTACCCTGCGAGAAGGACAGTGACTGTCCCTTTGGATTCTAAGCAGTTCTTGTGAATCAAAGATGTTAATTATCAAGTTCTTTTGGTAGTGATCGTTACCCGAAAGATGTTGAAGTATCATTACTCTGCTTTATGTGGGAATTTCAAATATGCAAATTTGTAAGCGGAATGGATATGTCTGTTGGACATGTTACAAATTATAAAGAGGAATGTACTTTAAAGTTCCAGTAACTTACCGTATGATAAGTAAATCTGAGCAGTGTTACAGAATCCTTTATATGAGGAATTTCATCACCTCGCATAAAGGAAATTCCGATGCACCTCTTTTTCTCTTGATAAAGAAAGTTTTCCCCACAGGCATTCCGACGCTTCGTTTGCTTGTATGATCCTCAGAATAGTAATTAAATGAAATGCACTTCTTCTCTTCTTCCTTTCGTTGACAGTAGACGATGCCGGAAAAGGAGCCTGAATTGGACAATACGCAATGAGTGCTGTGACATTTTGAAAAGGACCATTAACAGTGACAGTGAAAGAAATGCTATTTACTTATCAGAAGTATTATTGGAGCTCCCCCGAATGTTCCTTGGAAAGGACGAGTCAGGTAGAAGAGCTAATGTGTATTTTCATATAAACACCGTAAATAACTCTTTCATAAATATCAAATGAAATGTATGCTACATTAAGAAATAACACATTCACTCTTGTTAATACTGTATGAAAAAAAAAATATATATATATATATATATATATATATATATATATATATATATATATATATATATATATATATATATATATATATATATATATGTAATGTGTGTGTGTAATATCATGCATTACCCTACCTTTCAGTTTATTTTAACAGCTCAGATCGTGGAATTGTCTTTTTTAGAAGCGAAGGAATAATTCGTTATCATGGATTTCCATTATCGAAGGAAGTATGTTGGGCAAATATCGCAAGACTCTCTCTCTCTCTCTCTCTCTCTCTCTCTCTCTCTCTCTCTCTCTCTCTTCTCTCTCTCTGTACTTGCCCTTTGTTTTTTTTATATTGTTGTTGGGAAGCCGATATCCCATCTGTGAGCGAGCCTAACCTTCACTATTTCCATGACTGTTTCCGGCATCTATACAAATGTTTTTTTTCCTGTGGAATTTGATATATCGGTTGCAGGAATTTTGATATTTATGGAGCAGTTATTGCGCAATATCGAGTTATACAAGAGAACTGATCTAATCATATAATGCCCGAAGCTATTGTTTAGCGTTGATCGTCTAGCAATGTATTCAAGTACGATAACTAGTAAATTATAGTTTTAAATAAGATGAAAAATTTTTAATAGCCGATGGTCTGATTCTTACCACTGATAAACAACATCATGTTTTGTATAGTAGACACGTAAATACAGGCAGTATCTTCCTTGACTGTACATACGTTATATATATATATATATATATATATATATATATATATATATATATATATATATATATATATATATATATATATGTACATATATAAATTGTATATACATATGTATATATATGTATAAATTATATATTTATATATATATATGTACATATATATAAATTGTATATATACATGTATATATATGTATAAATTATATGTGTATATATATATATATATATATATATACAGTGTGTATTATATATATATACATATATATATATATATATATATATATATATATATATATATATATATATATATATATATATATATATATATATATATATATATATATAGTGTGTGTGTGCAAGGCCAGCAGAGATGCTGCTGTATTTGCGTATCTAATAAACAAAACATTAAGTCGTTTTCGGTGCTGGGAATCAGACCATCAGCTATTAAAATTTTCTCATCTTATTTAAAACTATAGTTTATTAGTTATCGTTAGACGATTAACGCTAAACAGTAGCGTCGTGCATTATATGATATGATCAGTTCTCTTGTATACCTCGATATTGTGCAATAACTGCTGCATATATATAAAAAATCCTGCAACCCATACATCAAATTCCAAAGGGAAAAAAAATATTTGTATAGATGCCGGAAACAGTCAGTGGAAAGGGTGAAGGTTAAGCTGACAGATGGGATATCGGCTTCCCAACAACAATATGAAAAAAACCAAAGGGCAAGTACAGAGAGAGAGAGAGAGAGAGAGAGAGAGAGAGAGAGAGAGTACAAAATATGTAATTATCTGCAAATGAAAGTATTTCATACCTATCATTATCCAGTGAAATAAAATGCTCAGTAGAAAAATTGCGAGTTTATGACTTGATGAGATAAATAACTCAATCAAAATAAAAATAGTTTCTTATGTGTATGTAAAAATCCTTAAATCTATTTATAACTTTTGCTGTTATTATATATGTCAGCGTTCGTCACTTGAAGTATCACGTCTCAGTAATACTAGGAGTTTACATTTTTACTGCGATATCAAAAAGTCTAATTTAAAACATCTTGGTAGTCAGTGAGTGATTAAATAATATCTGTATTTTAGATATTGAAGTGTTTCACACTGATATGTACATAAACATGCATACTTAACTCTCTCTCTCTCTCTCTCTCTCTCTCTCTCTCTCTCTCTCTCTCTCTCTCTCTCACTTAGTGGACAACGTTCTTTGATCCAAGGTTCATTGGTCATTTATCAGCAGTCAATTGCTGTGGCGAAATCATTTCAGAATGGCTTTGATGAGTCCAAAAGGCTAAGTGAGTAATGGATTCAAGCGGGCATTATTGTCATGATATTCCATTCAGAGGGCTTTCATTCATTCCTGTTAGGTAGGGTTTAAATAAATTTCAATGCAGGGAGGCTGTAATGCTGCATGGATCTTGTACCCTAAATCAAACATACAGGTTGATGGATGAATGACTGTGCATGTTTCTCAGAATTAGTTATCGTTACCACAAAAGATTCCTGGTCAACATTCCGTAAGCTCACTCTTCTTATATATATATATATATATATATATATATATATATATATATATATATATATATATATATATATATATATATATATATATATACACATTATATATATATATATATATATAGTGTATATATATACATACTATATTATTTTTTTATTGTCAAGTTTAGCAGAGACAAATATTCAAAAATTTTTAAAATTCTCTCTTTTGATTTAGTTGAATGTTTCATTTGATAAGTTTTATTATTATGTGGTAACGTTGTGTTTCCATTAAGGATTATCAAAAAGTTACCTTAAGATGTAATCCAGTTACAAATGAAACTGCTGGAATTCTTACGCCTTTCATTCTTTTAGGTATGATTTTTTTTGTAAGAATAAAGCATGAATGCTTGGGTGCTTTAAGCAGGTCTATGAATATCTTCATCTCATTAAGATTCCATTCCGCTGTAAAACTGGAAAACAGCGAGGTCTGTAATTATCCTTAAAAGCTTAGTTGCAAACTTTATTTTTTTTCATTTGTGTTTTGTTGATTCAAAGCTGCTTTCGATACGATAGTTCTGAATTTTCATGACAACAGAGAAAACACAAATCTTGATACCTTCTGATTTTCTGGTTATTCCATTAATTTATCCTTAATATACTCCGTATCCACGACGCCCCCGCCCCAACTCTCTCTCTCTCTCTCTCTCTCTCTCTCTCTCTCTCTCTCTCTCTCTCTCTCTCTCTCTCTCTCTCTCTCTCTCTCAAGCTGAACAGCATCCTTTGATCCAAGGTCCATTGCGCATTCATCAAGCAGTGAACTGCTGTGGTAAAATCTGTTTTGAAGAGCTTTGGTGAGCCCGGAAGGCAAAGGGAGTCATGTTTTAATAAATGCAATCAAAGCCCGAGATTTAATTAGGCTCGACGAGATTAAATCTGTGACCTCACACTCATTAAAGCCTTTCAGTTTGATGACATCACATAGCTAATGCTCGCTGCGGCAAAGAATTTTTCCGTTGCACCATCTGATGGCCAGTCCGGGGGTTTATTGCGTAATCAGTCTGTGTTATCGATCATTAAGAGATAGTTTTCCACTTGTATCCTTTCTTCCCTATTTATTCCATTACTGATCATTTACTTTTTGCTTTGTTATTTTTTACCGTATTACAACTGGTTTGGCGAATTCTTTTTTACCTAACACTATTTCAAATGTTGAGGTTTTTACCGCTATAATATATTGGGGTCTTTTTTTAATTTACTCAGTTACTGTTGAGAAATGAATCAGTCTTCATCTTATGCCATTACTTCCGAAAAGTTTTTAATATTTTATTTTAATTTTGATGAAACACTACAGATACGTTCATATTTATCTGTATCAATTTAAAAATTATGGTTAAATGAAAGTCACCTTTTGTAAACTCTTCAACTGTAAACTGGAAAATGGACATTGGGGTGTGCTGCATTAAATTATCGCAGATTATTGCATATTTTCATAAAACAAATTCTAATGCTTATTTTTGATACAGCTACAAATAGCAGTGGTTTTCATAATAAGAAATTCATTATAACAGTGAATGTTTAAATGTATCTTCTTGTTCTGAATAGTCAAATAGGAAAGAGATAACGGGAATATTTTGAACGCCAAGACGCCTAAATCCACTCAATTTATTATTTATTAACAAAATTGTACTTTCGTTTCGTCACTTTTTTATGAGTTTCTAGAATCTGTAATGTGGAAAAAAAGGTTATTGTTGATACAAATAAGGTAACGAAACGTGATAAGATCGGTCAGTGAACTTTGCCTAGATGAAATGTTTTTTCTCTCCCTCTACCATGTACTCAGTGTCCCTGAAAGGATCTTGAGTGAAAAGCTGAGGTGAGAACTTGGAGATTTATACCATCCTCGAAACGGACCCTGTTTATTTTTTTTTCTCTCTCTCTCCTTCTTCAGGTGTTGTTTGTTGATGTGATGCCATTTATTGGTTTTTCTGTGTGCACATGACATGGATACGATAACAAGTAGAAAATAGTGAAAATATTCATACCATTTTCCGTATGACACTTCAAGTCAGTCGGTAAGCGTGTTTTATATTAACAGCATTCATTACTGTAATTCGTCTCTGATGGTTTGTGTGGTCTACTGGTCTACATAAGGCCCCTAACCCCTTAAAACCTTTTGGTAAAGGCCCATGCTGCCATAAAGCCAGCTTAATCTAAATCTACCTATTAATTTCCCCGTGGGGGAGTAGTGTCGTCAGTGCACTTCATGCGGTGCAATACTTAAGGTTCTTTGCAGCGCCTCTTGGCTGAGCTGCAACCTCTGTTCATTTTACTGTACCTGATTTCACATTCTCTTTCTTCCATCGACTTTCCCACCTCTCCTAACAATTGATTCTGGAGTGCAGCAACGAGGTTTTCCTCCTGTTACACCTCTCAAACTTTTTTACTGTCAGTTTCTCTTTCAGCGCTGAATGACTTCATAGCTCCGAACTCTTGGCCTTTGGCCTAACTTATATATTCTATTGTATTCTATTAATGGATTAAGCTCTGAGTAACAATGAATATTATTATTATTGCTACTGTCGTTATTGTTCACCGCACCTTTATTTAATTTTCTTTCATAGTTTCGTCTACTGGAAGCGAGGGAATATTTGCACCAGCGATATGAATATGTGTTAAGCTGCCGCGAAATATTCGCATTCCGGGTGAAAACAGGAAATTGCCTCTATTCCTGAAGCACACGCTATATTTGCTTCCCTGGTGTCTGAAACGGTTATATGCATTTTCGAAAATTCCAGAATCGCTCTCCCGTGCTTGCATTATTTGCAATTCTAAAACCACTCTTGTGTATTTCAGGCATCGACATTAGGAATATGAAAAATGTAAATGCTGTTGCCTTAGAGAATTTGAGTGCTCTCATTTTGCGTTTTGTGTATTGTGTTTATATGATTATATATATATATATATATATATATATATATATATATATATATATATATATATATATATATATATACTGTATTTATATGCTTATATAATTTTATATATATATATATATATATATATATATATATATATATATATATATATATATATATATGTGTGTGTGTGTGTGTGTGTATGTGTGTGTATGTATGTATGTATGTATGTATGTATGTATAGCATGTATGTAAGTATTTATAGTCAGTACAATGATATCCGAATTCCTTCATTTCCTTGAGTTTTTTTTATTCACTTGTCATTACAAAGTTCTGAACTCAAATGAAGAAAAACGGCAGAAACCATAACTCACTTGATGAGCTTTGAACCAACACACGATGGGTTGGAATGAGGTCAGGCTAAACCATTTGGCCTCCAGGATTCCTTCGGATTGTGTGTAACTTTCACTCTCATCGTCGAAATTGGGGTCTCTTTATATGCTCTTCATTTTAATTCAAGGCTGTGCAGTGCCAAAAGGGTGTCCAAAAAGTTTGATTAATCAAGAAGTCAAGAGTTCATTGTGGCTGCTATAATATATCTTAAATTTCCACACACACACACATACACACACACACACACACACACACACATATATATATAATATATATATATATATATATATATATATAATATATATATATATATATATATATATATATATCACATAAGTGTGTGTGTAGTTTTATGAGCCAAGCTGTATGAATCTTGAGAGCACTGAAATAGTAATCGAATATAAGGGACAGAACATAACAACCTTGCCAATATTCTCTACCATGAGGAGAGTTGTCTGTATAAGTTAGCAGAATTTCTCACTCAGGAGTAAAACACCGTTGAAAAAATAATAATATATACAGAAATACACAGGGATCATGAAGTGAGTATAATTAATGGAGAATGAGGTTTGCAATTAAGAAGTTAAACCTGTGTTATTGAATAGTAAACAGATGGCTTGAGTGCTATGCTGGACATATCAATTGATAGTCAGTTAGAACCGCATTATTTAGTTTTAAAATAGGCTTTGAAAATATCATTTCATCATCTCTTCCCAGTAGTAAACTCATATGATAACCACTCGCATTGTTTGAAGTTAATTTGATCCAGGGTTAAGTATTATCTAAGTTAGGGTGATCAGCACCAAAAGCTATTGAAAGAGCAATTTGCTGTAGTTTAGAATTCGTCTCTACTGATCACCTAATTAGTGAGTCCGACTCTGATGAAGTAGAAAGTCTCCAACCCTCTCCCTTGCTCCGTTTTGCTTGGGCATATGAGCTTCATTCTTTTTATAGAAAAATTTTCGACGGGTCGTCCCCATTGTAATAAGTCTACAGAGGAGTGAGATGTTCATATTTTCCCATAGGACTGTGCTGGACTTAATAAGAAGTTTTATCCTTTTGAAAGCAATTGTATATTTTTCTTGCCATGATTCTGGCCAGTATGTTTAATAACAATAATTATGATGCCTTTTACGGTCATTCTCTATAAGAAACTACTCCTAATTCTTTCCATGGAGGGAATTCATCATACAAAACTCAACGATTTCTTTCTAGGTTAGAGGAGAGAGAGAGAGAGAGTTCTGAACAAGGTTTTGGAAATAACCTTGAAAAGTAAAGGCAATGATGTTCAGTAGCTTTGTCCCGTAAGGGGGTAGTGCGATCAGTGCACCTCACGCGCGGTGCACTGTAGGCATTACTTGAGGTTCTTTGTAGCGTCCCTTCGGGCCCTAGGTGTAACCCCTTTCATTCCTTTTACTCTACCTCCTTTCATAGTCTTTCTTCAGTGTTACTTTCCACCCTCTTCTAACGATTGTTTCATAGTGCAACTTCAAGGTTTTCCTTTTGTTACACCTTTGTAACCGTTTACTCTCAATATTCCTTTCAGCGCTGAATGACCTCACCGGTCCAGCGCTTGGGCTTCGGCCTAAATTGTATATTCTGTTCTATTCACTAGGTTTGAGTAAAATTTTGTAAGGTAACAGTTGTTATATATAAAATAACTCTTACGGAATTCTTTGTGTGAGAGGGGTTGTATGAATATAGTGGTTATTCCAAACAGATAAGATAAGTATTATATACGTTTTCTGTAATTTTTTTTCCTTACGTAACCTTGGCTAAACTAATGGGATTTAAGTTTTAGTGTATCAAGTAATTATAATATGGAAGTTTTTCCAGTAATGATTTCTTTGTACGTTACTCAAACAAGATTAAGGATTAAAAGAAAACCTTTTAAAAAACGTTTCCGTCATTTCTTCGTTAAATGAAAAAACAACCGTGAGCAATAACTAGATTTGCAAACAAACAGAAAATCTGCCATGAAGAAAGCTAAAAGTTCATGTTGTTTAAACGGTTACCAAGGGAAAAAACAAGACTAGAGGTTCTCGGCGAATAAAAGTATCGCAAAAATCCGAAGCTCCCAGATGAATTCTAAAAAGAAGCGTTTCCTACTGGCAAATCCTTTTCGAATTTTAGATATTTGCCCTGGATTATACATCTTTTATGCATAGAATTCCTTCTGTTATGGAAAGATGAAGAAAGAGTGGTAGTTTTCTTTTTAATATTTGGGTATTTCTTACTTGTGTTTTTGGAGGTCATTGTCCATAACAATAGAAAACAGATCTGCCAGATTTAAATGTTTAGTTTTTTTTACTATCGTATCAAAAAAGTATTAGATTTTTAGGTTCTTAGGTATTTTCACGTCTTTAAAATTCATAGAACTTTGGTAGTAAAGAGTAAAGTGAGACCAAGTGTGTAAGTAACTTCAAGTATTAGGGTCTTGTCCTGTTTCTGAGCCTTCGTAGCTCAGCATGAACGTGGCAGGCTGTTGTCTTATTCTGTGGGGCCAGGTCAGTTAGGGAAAAATTTTCTTTTCTTTTGTACACTGCTGGTCGTTCTGTTTAGTGCTTGGATGGGTAAGAACTAAGAAATCTCAGGCACAGTCTGCACGTAAGCCCTTATACATCCGAGGAGCAGGGGATGGGGCTAGCACTTTCATCCAGAAGTATTGGTTGAGACTTTCAGGGAGAATGTGATATAAAATTAGTGCTTGGTTCCAAGTATGTAGAATGAAATTAAAAGTTACCCAAATTACATGGGAGTAATTCAAGGTTACTGGATCGGCCCTGTCCATACCTTTTCATTGATTGTTTCTTTAACTACATGCAACTCATGTAAAATTCTAAGTGGCATTTTTAAAATTGCAAATTTATTCTTGAGAACTTACAATCTTTATCTTCGCCAATTGCTCAGAGTATCGGTTATACTGAGAAAATCTTTAAAGGTTTTCGGGCATGTTTTATTTTCATTTGTTGCATTCTTCCATGTTTTGAATACCGTTCCTCTGTTTGGTCTCCGGCAGCTAATTTACATTTAATATTTCTTGGCATATACTTTAATTCTACTAAGTTATCGATTTGAATTTTTGCCACCAGCAGAGGTAAGCGAATTGAATTTCAGTGTCAGTCAAAAGGCGATTTTTTTTTTTCAATAAAATAAATAAACAAACAAACATCAGGAGTTTCATTACAGCCCGGCAAGAACGGGAAGGCTAAACAATTTTTTTTTAAGAAGTAAATTATATATCATCCATTATTTACGACATCTTTAATAGTTAACATGGACCACGAGAGAAAAAAAAGGGAGCTAGATACCTTGATGATAGTTTAATAAAGACAAGTAAGGCATACAGATGTCTATATTACCTCAGCCAGAGCTTCCAGCAAGAGCTCCTTAATTAATGGCGTGCCTTACATATCACAGCCGTGGCTACCAAGTTATTAAATACTGTCGTTGTCAACATTTGGGCTCTGTAGTTATTATTAAATTGTCGTTATTGCCTTGCTACATGAGTGAAAGACGTTAGATCATTCTCGTGAAATTGATAGCCACATATTAATTTTTTTCTGAAAAATTAGAAATGCAATATTTTTTATTACATTTAGCGCTGTAAACTTTCACAAGTAAAAAAAATAATTACTATTTTGATAAATGTGCTCGAGTGAGATAAACATAAGTAAAATATAGTATAATTATCAGGAGCAACTTTCATGTCTGATCAAACTTTTTTACCAATAAAAACAATACATCTAAACTGCAACAAATGAATCGTGTTTTATAATGAATTAACTATAATGTAAACACTGAATAACATTTATTTTTGTAAAGCCATTTTTGCTAATTTAAAAGTTGTTCCCTATGTAGGCCTGTATTTCCACTTAAAAGGTAACTTTATTTATGTTTCTTAGGTGAAAATATCACTCCTCTATTTCCTTTTGTAAAACATAACCAAAATTATTTATCTTGCTCATTTTCCAAAAGGAAGAACAGTTTTCAGTGTAGTTTTTGGGATACCACAGCGAGAAGGAATTTGATGTGAATTAAAAAAGATATAGCAGTAATGTTTTTTTTTTAAACCGCTGGAAGCCCGTGGATGCTCAACAGCAGCGACGTTTTCCTGGAACCATTTTATGAAGTTTTAATCATGTCCAAAATAGCTAAATGTACGTCAAAACCTTGATCACGCTACACACACACAAACACACACCCTCACAAATATCAAATAGAACAGACGCTGTATAAGATATATTTGTGGTAATTCATCTAGCACACAATCCTCAAAGTTAATCATTATCTCATTTCGCTTAGTGTCCAAATGTAAAGTAAAATAAAAGGCTGCACATTCTTAACAATGAAAGTATACTGCAGTCGTTACCACTGTTAGGTCTACAATTATATATTACTTTTTTTACTAACATATATCTTCCTCATGCCCCCTATTAAACACAGTACACTAATTTGCAGCCTATCTGAAAAATCTAAATAAGTTAATGTGCAGTAGAATATATCAGTAACAAACTGTGAATAAGTAAGTTTATAATCAGTTTTCACCACCGTGAAATATCATTGGAGGTACGAAATATTTATGAAAAGTTCAAGAAAAGTAGACGTGCACTGATATTTTGAAGCCATCATTGAAAAAGTATATATCAAGCTACCAAAGCACCGAACCATAACTTCCTGTGGTAAGGGATACCGACACCTCCCCACTCAAGCTTTCAGGTTTACATGGCCCAAGTTCCAAGAATTAACAGGACGCTTTGCAACTTTATCTGTGACAGCCATAAATCCACGACGGCATGACCATTCCTCCCATGAAATATCTCCTTTACTCGTCACTATATCAAATTCTTCTGTATGCAGTGTTTATTCTTCTACGTTGAAATACGAATTAATAATGGTGAGAGAACATTTTTGAATGATTAGTAAGGTTCTTTTTTAAGCACAAAATTATAAACACCATAATCCGTGATAATCCATCAACAGAACGCCAGTTCCATATTTTAAACAGATACGGTCTATCTCTGTTCATATTTAGAATCTTTTCCGGTATAGGTACTATATAGCTCTTAGGATTATGAAATTATTGTGCGTCCTCCTGGTAACCATAAAAATTAGGAAAATGCATCGTCACTATACACAAACAGTTTGAAAATGATAGCATAAGCGAAACGATAGATCAGTGTTAAGAGAAGGTTGGATCTTATATATAGAACGGAGAATTATAGGTTGGTGAAAGAAAGAGTACAATTTGGAAGTGTTAGTAGGGAGAGGGTGAGGAAGATCTGGGAAGGACTGTTGTTAAGACTAATACAGAAGTGACTATGAAACTATTATGGCCATAATGTTAGTACACTAGGGAAGGCAAAGAAAGATAGGGGAATAGCAGTGTTGGTTTATACAAAGAAAGAAGGTGTCTGGATCAAGAGTTTGTTATGAAAGTTAGTGGCATATGGACCTAGAAAAACTTATGATATAATCAATAATGAGACTGTGAAAGATTCTGAGAATTTATGGTATCAATTGTAAGTCACTGAAAGTGATGACAAGTTTTTCTTTTATGATGAAAGCTAAAAATACTTAACTTAAGAAGACAGGAGAATGATTGATTTCGTGGAAAAGTTGGCATAGTGCAGGGGTCACCTTGGCTGTATAATGCCTGTATGGATGTGAATATGCAAGACGCCAGAGAAAAATGTAGTAGTAGTATTATAAGATAAGGAAAGGAATTTTGAATGGAGTGTGGATTTGTTGATGTTCGTAGGTGATACAGGGGTAAAGAAGAGAAACTGTAGAAACTCGTGAGTGCCTGAAAGCCTGCAGAGGATATCTTGGAAGTGCTGTATTCCTCTAAGATTCCTTGACTAGAAATGTAAGGCCACTTCTCTTTTGTGTTTTTAGTCTGCGTTTTCTAGTGTTTTTTATTGAATGGCGTATTTATTGTGTCCTTGTACCTTTCACTTTAATTGCAAGTTTGGTTTATAAACCTTTATTTCTATTTATTTTATTATTCATTTGATTACACTTTATGGCCATCATGTAAATATATTTTTATCATTTTTACAGCCAGCTCTTGACCAGCTGTAGGTTAATAACGAGTGATAGTGTTACTCGCAACATGTCCCAGTAAATTTGTGAAACAGTGTTGTCGGGTTTTGGCATTTGTGTCTTTATGGATATATATATATATATATATATATATATATATATATATATATATATATATATATATATATATGTGTGTGTGTGTGTGTGTGTGTGTGTGTGTGTGTGTGTGTGTGTGTGTGTGTGTGTGTGTGTGTGTGTGAGAGAAGAGAGAGAGAGATATATATATATATATATATATATATATATATATATATATATATATATATATATACACTGCATATACGTACATACATACAAACATATTTATATACGTGTTGTCCACGTGTGTATGCATGTATGCTTAGAAAATACATATAATTATAGAAAACGAGATTTTGTCTTATTTATTTTTAATTTCTGCTTAATTAATTATCTGTGTGAGTGAGTTTTTGTGCATAGCGCTGATATAAAAATTACTGGGATTTAGTTACGCCAGAATTTGTTACGAATATCTATTCCAATATGATAAATTATGCTCTTATTATTTGATTTTTTTAATTTCTATCGTTTTATGTTTGTATGTTTAGAATTTATAATTTGCTGCAGGATGTCCAGAGAATTATGCTCTTGTCATTGTATCATAAACATATGGCGTTTATAGCGAATTTTAAAACAAACACCATTCCGAATCAGGCCTTTTGTTTCAACTTTTCCAATATGTGTTGATGATTAAATACAAATGATCTTTGTTTGCCACAGTTTTAATGACTGTAGTGCAGCGGACCCATTTTTTATCCCTAGAAGGGAAATTTACTGTTGTCTAATTCAGACTAAAACTTTCAATTATGAATAACATTTAATTTTCAGGGGTTTTCTTACGTTTCGCTTTTTACTGTAATCAATGTTTCTAACTGCAGGAAAGTTTCTTTTCTAGAAAACTGTTACTTGAAAACGACGAACAGACTGTTTACTGTTACATGACAAGGCCATTCCAATGCTTTGAGAACCTAACGCAAATTCTGTTTCCTTTGAAAAATGATCGCAATGTTCCAGATGGCCCTTATTTGGTTTTTATTAAATATTATATTATACTGGAGTATCGTTACTTAGACCCTTTTCCACAAGATTATATAGATTTCAGTGTGTTATATTATGTTACGGTATATATTAATGGTAAATGTAATTTTGTAAAGTGAGATTTCATCGAACGATCAGAAACAATTTACTTTTGTTTTCTTTTAAACTCGTGCTAATTATATATATAGTAGTTGTATCCTAGTAATAAAAGAATCATACAAATGTAAGAAAGAAAAAGCGAAACAGCAAGCGAGGACACACGTACCCCCAAGTCCGCATCGCGTCAGCTAAAAAACAGAGTCTTTGAAGTGGGATGCATAAGACAGAGGGAAATTTCCCTCGAGATATATAAAATCTCCCAGAGAGTTCAAGATACAAAAAGGGCAGAGGCAAACGTGCACTTTTGGGGCGTAATCCCTTATCGCAAATGGAAAAAGAAAGTGCCATGGCTCTTCAAGGGGCAGAGTGGAACTTCGAATCGTCGCCAAAGTGACTTAAAGGGAGATGAAAGACCTTTCGAACTCAAACGGGTGTAAGGAATTTACGGGGCAGCCACTTTTTTGAGAGACATAGATAAAGGGAGTGAGACAGAGATTTTCCACCTAACGTTGTTATTAGCTATATAAGAATTCTCTTTTCTCAAGTGGATCTTTTATTTTGGTAGTCCATTCTTTCAGTTTCTTATATGTGTTATTGGTAGATTTGAAAACCTCTAGAGAGAGAGAGAGAGAGAGAGAGAGAGAGAGAGAGAGAGAGAGAGAGAGAGGCGGGGGGAGGGGGGCCGGGATTTCCGTTATAACTGATGATAAAACTAGGACAGAAAGAAAATGAGAAAATTTCTGTACATCTTATTCGAAAACCCCCGAAATGTATTGTATAAAGAGAATGTTCCTTTAATTATAGTCTCGGTAAATTGGTCAACTTGGTGAACGGATAAAGACAGTGTCATTAGTAAACTTAGAAAGACGTAGATTTATAACATTTCAATAATATATGCATAGAATACTGTTAGCAGCCAGGTCTCAATGGAGGAGCATCACTCGTCGAAAGCTAAAGATATTTTTCTAAAGGTTTAGTATTTTTTATCAAGTATTACTTGTATGCAATAAATTAGAAAGATAAAGATTTGTATATTATCGTTGTGTTGGCAAGAGAAGTGTGTGTGTGTTTGTGTGTGTGTGTGTGTGCACCTGGGAAGGTATATTCGTTGAGTTGACAGGAAGTTTCTTACCTCAAAATTGAGCATGAAATGTTAAGGCCAATGTGACAGAACAGCGAGAAACTGAATGTCATTATTTCGTATGTTTACTGTGCCTAGAGAAAAACATTAGTCTTGGTTACAGATTGTGTACAGGATGTAGAAATAATTTAAAGGCAAGTTATTAATGGCTTCGGAAATGTGGGTAGCATGACAGGAGACTCGGTATGTGGCTGGCATGATAGGAGCCTCGATGTGTGGCTGGCATGATAGGAGCCTCGATGTGTGGCTGGCATGATAGAGTACTCGAAATATGGCTAGTATGATGGGAGACTCGAAATGGGCTAGGATGTAAGAGACCCAGAAAGTGGCTAGCATTACAGGAGACTCGAAATAAGGCTAGCATGATAGGAGACTCGATATGTGGCTGGCATGATAGGAGCCTCGATATGTGGCTAGCATGATAGGAGACTCGAAATATGGCTAGAGTAATAGGAGACTCGAAATGTCTAGCATGGTAGAAGGCTGGAAATCTGACCAGTATGATAGTAGACTCGAAAAGTAAACAGTAAGTGTTTTGATTAAAAAAAAAAAAAGGAATATCATTGGTTTTCAAGAAATAAAAAAAGGGAACGATTTGCAATCAAGAAGATTTTGTTCGTCAGTCAGACACCTGTGATTATTTTAGAAGATGCTGCATGCTTTCTTGGAACACAGGGTTGTATATAGTTTTGTGCAAATATAAAAGTAAATTTTATGCGTCTAAATGCATGTGTATATATACACATAAGAACATGTGAGTGAAACAAAGTGTGTGTGTGTGTGTGTTTGCGTTTGAGTATTGTGTGAATCACAGTGGAAATAGTAAAAGGTACACTGATATATTAAAATCTTGTGGAAATATGTTTTTGAGAAGTAATTAAAGTTTATCTTTAGTTGGCAAAAAATATTTGTTGGCTCAGGGTTAAAGCAATCACCCCAGATATATCCTGGGAAAAATATACCATTTCGATAGAACGGAAACACCCGGATGACAGTTACATCAAACTGCTTCACCGTAGTTTGCCTAAGATTCAGTTCCCAAGGAGTTTAATTGCTGAACTCCCTCAAACATTGACTAACAACAGCGCTGTCGATGAAAGATATACTTGGTTGAATAATAGATTATTCTTTTTTATTAATAAACCATGCAGAAATATGATCATTAATGATACCTATAATACATCACCTCGCGAGGAACAATAACACATGACATTGAAAAAAATGTATTGAGTAATGGCCGCCGATATCGCATTCTTGTTGCCCAAAGATATTTATGAGGCAAAGGAAATGCCCCTCACAGGATGATGAATGGAAGAATATCTGAGGTGATTCAGTGACCTAGGATTTTTCTTGAAGTAGAAACGAAAAGAAAACCGGACAAATTATTTGTTATGTCTGAAATAAACGAAAACTTAACCACGATTGTAGAGTACTATATACAGTTCCTTTTAAGTCATTTTGTAGTAAATTTATTGATTTTGTAACTGTCGAAAAATCCATTACAGAATATAAAAAAAAATCTCCGTTTTGATCAGACTAATAATTGCATATTATATGTTTTATTCATTACTTTTGAAGTCTTTATCAGGGGTAAAATTCAATGGTATTTTCAAAAAAATATTATTCCATTGCTCTCGTAGATCCAGTATAAAAAAAATAACCCATTGAGTAATTTGCACATCATTATTTAGGAGAGATCTAATCAGTTTACAAGGTATACCAAGCAAGCCCACTGACATAACTTGTTCCCTAAAAAAAGTTGATAAGTACATTTGTATTCCCATTAAAAAAATAAATAAACATTAAAGAAAATGTTTAAATTCAAGCAAGAAAGCAGATGGTGATGGCATGGCGTTCAGTTTATGATTTTATTTATGAATGCTGAATACAACACTAATATATGAATAAAAACGACAACAAAAAGAGAACTTTCAAATCAGAATATGAGTAAAGATGGTGATAAGGAATGAGTATTAAATTTGATATACGAAGATAGATGATAGAACACGCAAGTTTGTATGTAAAAATATTAATTATTTTAATTCAAACGAAGTTATTCATGAATGGTGATGAATCTTTTGGTGCAATGCCCACAGTAAAGCATTTGTTAATGCTTAATTATACTTACTTCAGAAGTCCAATTTAGAGATGTTAAAGCTGATGTTAGCCTTCTCGGTATACTAACGATTATACGATGAGAAACTTATGGTAAATCCAATGCATAAATATTTCCTAAGTCTGAGAGAGTTTAGAAATATCTTACCGTCACCATTATTCGGCAGCCCCTCCCCACCTCACTCTCACTCTTTTTCTCTTAACATCTTCCCCTTTCTCTTTCTCTTTCCCTTTCTCTTTCTCGTTCTCCTTCTCCAAGTGAATTATAACCCAAGACTACACAAACAATGAGATTCCATTACATCAATGGAGGAGGGGGGGAATTTTATTGGCGACATTAAAGCCGCCCTCAGAAGAAGACAAACCCAGGCCATTTGTTTTCCAAATGTTGCAGTCTTTATCTCGAGGGACACCGAGAACAAACAACCTTGAATAAGATGACGGGTAAGGAAATTCATTCGTCCTCTGGGAAGGGTGTCTTCGTTTGATCCTTTTAAAGGAGCGCACATGATTGTGCTTTCGAGGATACTTTTTCATTTATCCGTTACACACACACACACACACACACACACACAAACACATACAGTATATATATATATATATATATATATATATATATATATATATATATATATATATACACATATATATATATATATATATATACTATATATATATATATATATATATATATATATATATGTGTATTGACATGTGTGTGTGTGTGCTCTCACATACACACATTCCTTTAGTAAATGGAGAAAGCGAGAGAGAGAAAGAGTGAAAGAGAGAGATCCGATTTTCTTAAGGATAAAAATGCTGGAATGTTTTATTCCCCCTGTCAAGAAACTTGTGATATATTGCATTGTGCAAGGGAACGGAATTTCAATTCGTCTTCCATATCCTTGTAGTTTTCCAGATGTTCATATAGACCGAGACTTTGCATATAAAGTAAATTGAATGAACAGCAGGTGCAGCCAGACTCAGAATACAAAAAAGAAACTGTTCACAAACAGCGTTGTAGGATAGCGAAGAAAATCTTTTATGAAATTCACTAAGGTCATATCTCAAGAACTTTTAGGGAGGAAAGAATAGTTTTAAACGTCTTATCCTTACAGTATGATATTAGGAGGCTGAATAGCTGAACCATAAGTTTTATTATGTGTGTGTGTGTATTCATAAATAGTTTCAAGACATTTTGACTAGTCTTCAGTATTCTTGAGACCAGATGTCTCGAACCGCCATGGCAAATTAGCACTCAAAATTGGTGACTATTTTTTCTTACATGTTCTGTGCAGACATATGACAAAGTAGGAAATCGCGTGGAATTTTTACTTGAAGCCTTCGAATATCTTCGAAAGGGAAGATAAAAGATATCGATGATTTCATTTGCGTATGACTACTAGATTTGCGTTTTATTAACTTTGACCTGAAACCTGCATGAATTATTTTTCTTAATTCAAAATTTGTTAGGTGATATTGTTTGTCAGGTGATTTTTCTATACATTTCTAGATTCACTTTTGGTATAAAAGAGCGGTGGTTCAGTATATACTAATAATGAATTAATTTCTAGAAATATTATGTCAGTAAAGCAATGACTGTGTGGTTTATCACAAAAAGCCCATAACATGAAAAGACTAAATTGTATAAGTTGATTGGCAGGCATTTAGTTAAGAGATATTTTCGCAAAGGGAAGCTGTTTGCTTTGCTGTCAAACTAAAAGGGAATGCTATTAGTCAAGGTTTGATTTATGTGTTTCATTAGTAATTACCCATATATATTATCCCCTTGATGCCTAAAATGCCAGTAACTGAAGAGCTTTTGCCATGACTAATGTTATGGTGATAGAGTTTCCTGAATTTTGCTCTTTGGACCTAATTGCTATGAATCTCTCCCTTTCTTGTTATCTTCTATGAATGCATAATATAGACATAACTCATTGAAATTCATTACACTTATTTTCTTCATCAGACATGATTACAAACATCATCAAATAGCCCCTTTCCTCTCCCAAGTCTCGCCCACTTCATTTTACCAAGCTAATAATGAATCAAGAATATCAATAAGTCGCTGTGATGAGCTCGGTGAAATTGCTTCCCTGGTAATGGGCTCTCACTGAATGATTATGTGGAATTTGGAGGTAAAGCCAATTATTGCCATCAGCGAGATGAAAATTAGAAAGAAAATCACTCGTTATAATAGAGAGAAGATTTGTTCATGTGGTTGAAGTGGTTGCGGGGGTTGGGGGCGGGGTTACACCATAAAAAGAGTGATGGTGCAGGGAAATGATGTGGGTTGCAGTTGGAACAAACTGGTGCCTTTATTAGTATATAATCAATTTAATTACACCTATTTTACTGAATGCAGTGGCAAAATATTTGAATGAATTAAAAAAATTAGGAACTGAAGTAGAAAAGCCATTAGTTCACTTCAAAATCTTTAATTGGGGAAAGACTGTTGAGACTGATGGAGTTTGTTGAAATGTGCTAGAAAATTTCTCCGAAACAACAGTCTTTTGGCTTTTTAACCTCGGAATTTGAATTGGCATCGGTTTGTTTAAAACTTGCGTAGGGACAGAACATACGGGTAATGAATTAGGGTTAAAACACCTGTTTAAAAGCATACTACGGACAGAAAAGATTGCATATATGTGTATATACATTATATATATATATATATATATATATATATATATATATATATATATATATATATATATATATATATATATATATATATATATATACTCTATATAATATATACAGAACTATATAAAATCTTTCCTGTCTGAAACATGTTTTGAAACATATTACAGAAAGAAAAGATTACACACACACACATATATAACTATTATATGTTATTCTTCAGACCAACAATAATATCTTGCTTGTACACATGAATGAAATGTTAGACTCTCCAGCACTCAGAATTTCTGAGTGATGTTCTCATTCTAGCGAAGAATGTACTTAGGCTCTGATATCAAAGAGACCTTTGAGCGGCTTTTTCAGTTGCTAATTTAAAGACAATTCTGTGGTGGTGCACTCAACAATTTCAATAGCAAATTGGCATTAGCAATTGAAAGTTCATTAGGGTATTGTTAATTTACTCATTCTGCGTCTCTGAGGTACATTTTTATGCTTAAACAAACGAGGAAAGTTGTTACATACATATATAAAGATTATGAATCTAGAACTTGAGTCTAAGTCTACATCCCTGTATAAGTATAACCCTCCTGCAGTTGTAAAATTCAGTGTATAAATATATATATATATATATATATATATATATATATATATATATATATATATATATATAATATGTATATATATATATATATATATATATATATATATATATATATATATATATATGTATATTTTTAGCAATAATACTGATGAAGACATTTTCATCAGGGGATGAAAATATTATGAGGATGTCCTGCATACATTATAATATTCTCGAAAAAAATAAGCTTTCTCGTTACTTTTAACCAGCAAATTGTGTCAGGTACAGGCAATTTGCCTCTGAAAATTGCATTCATGTCTCGTAATTCACCATAAAACTCACTTCCATAAGATAGTATGAGTTGTGAGTCACACGAATCGGACTTAAATGAGCTTTCGTTTTGGCTGAGGATGTGTATTGCCGATAATGAAGAAAACATAGAACGACTAAAGTAAAACAATGATAGGCGTTCACGAAAGTTGTGCTTAAATAATGCCTAAACACTAGTACTTGTATAATATTAATAAATTTGATTAGAATTCGCAGCTGAGTTACGGAATTGGTAGACGAGGGACAATGAAAATTTTAAATGTTCTGCCCAGCGCCAAACGTAATGGAACTTTGAAATTTCATTGAAATCTTGAAAATTACGATAAAAGAGTGATATTTCCTAATCGCTGATGGATACGATCAAATAGTAGTTTATTGTATGGAACAACTTCTTGTAGTGAATGAAACTGTATGCACCAATCTTCTACCAAAGACATTTATGAGTATTAGAGTCAGTCAAATGTAGTAATTGATTTTCCTTCCTTAAGTTTTTTTTTCTTGCTTTTTCGTTGCATGGTTTGGAAAAAAAAGTAATACGTAAATACCTTACAGAATTCTGAGGAAATTGTGCCCCCTCGTGACCTTGTCTAACAGAAGGGAAGAAGTGAATCGGTTATTAATGCACAGCGTTTTACAGAAAATATAGATGCGAACAGCCCTCTTTTAACTCGCATTTGTTGTCTTTCATCTTGTTAGAAGACGTAGCGCAAAAAATAAACATGTTAAATTCATTTGGATATGGCCTAATTTCTTCTTTATATTGGTCAGTGAATTTGAATGATATTGCAAAATTGTAGAAAGTAAACTTCAGATTCTTGACGATCAGACGTGTTTTAGAAAGATAAATCTAACGATAATTAATGCATAGGTCTGTTTGCGTAAATTATCCGGATTACAATAAATTTTTATTTGACGACAAAATGTAGATAATAGGAACGAAGAAGGAGAAACAAGTTTGAAGGAGACTTCATACATATAAAATATCCGAAGGCATTTGATAGCAAAGAATAAAATACGAAAAAATGCTCTATAATAATATTTTCTGGCTCTACTCATGAAAAATGCGCAAACCACGGTTTTATTTGTAACGAACGATAAGTGATAGCCTCGTTTTAAATTTCAAAACCAGTTCGAAAGCCAATAAAATCTGTTAATATTTTTCCTTTACAGGTCTCTGAAAAGTCAGTAGTAATGCAATAGCTGTATATTCATGATAACAGAACATTTTATTTTTTCAAACAGTGAATACAGGCAAAATCCTACTATACATACGCACATACGTACACACAACATACATACATACATATACACACATATGGTTATGGCCACGAAGAAATGAAAACTGCGGATTATAAGATCTTTTGCTATCAATTAATTTTTCAGGTTAAAACTGCCTGAGTGTAAAGAAGGATGTTCGATTCCAGTCCTTCAGTTTCCTCCTGGCCGTGTCCTTTCTATATTTCATGTCATGTTTTAACTCCGATAGAATGCATATATTCATATATATGTGTGTATATATAAATGCACACACACACACACACACATTATATGTATGTATATATATATATATATATATATATATATATATATATATATATATATATATATAGCATTTATTTAGAATGCTATTTTCTTTTGATCAAAAGTTGTTCATTTGACTTTGGACAAGTAATTTAGCATTTTCAAATCATTGTATACAGTAGGGGAGCAATGTTAAAAATATTAAAAGTTTTTTTAGTGTGTACCCTGCCTAGGATTCGAATATTTCTGCCCTTCGCAACAATACTTAACAATATTCTCCTTCGATCAGTGGTTAGCAACCTCAACTCACCAACAAGGTACTCGAGATCGATAGTATAAAGGAGGGGGGAGAGTAGGTTTGGCCTCCGCTCCTGAAATATCAGTGTATTTATCACCTAGTGGTTAGTCAGATATTACTTGGAACGACTGCCCCAAGCGTTCAGGTAAAGTTATATTCATATTGTGTTGTGTATTTTTTAGTCGTTCATTTGAACAGTCTCATGTTATGTCATGGACTGGCTTCCGATTGAACCTTTTATTTTGAAATTATGGCCCCCCTTTATTCAGTACACGACCGCAGATTTAAAAATTGATAGATTCAAAGGTGCATCTAATCGTTGACTTTCAGTACACATCCCAAAAATTCGGGGCCACTGCTGCGTTTTATCCCGTGTATATCACGTCTTTCACAGACATAATTTCGAAAGTCTCCTCTTATTTTTACTGGCAAACCCCAATATTTTACTATCTGATGTTGGAGGCTGAATTTACGATCAACAAACTGCTCTTGGAATACGAAATGCTTTCTCATTTACCGCTGAACTCCGCAACACAACCCTACAACGTAAATTCAGATAAGATATCTCTTGCGACTTATTGATTTCTTTTTGGTAATAGTTCTCTTACAAGCAATTTTATCGGAATATACATATATTCAGATTACAGAGAATTATATGTATGTATGTATGTGTTTGTGTGTGTGTATATATATATATATATATATATATATATATATATATATATATATATATGTGTGTGTGTGTGTGTATTGTATGTATATGTCATCTTAGAAAATGAGGACAAAATCATCATGTGATATCGATTGGAAGGGGCCTGCACCTTGCCAAATCTTAGGTTTTCTTTCACACATTTTTTTCTCGCTTTTTATTCATGTCATGCCTTTTCCATATGTATATCACCTTTACAGCACTATCTGTTGCTTGTTCATCGATTTTGACACATACACATGCTCATAAGACACTATACATTCCGTAGAGTGTCCTTTAACGAAATCTTTTGACTAATTATCAAAACTCAGTTTTCTAAGCTGAAGTCTTCCAGTATTTATCTCCAGGTTGACGACTGCAAGAAGTTTTTGTGCTCTGAACAATTTTTGTCTCTTGATGGTGAAAAATGTAACTATGGCTTGAATAAATTGAAATTGGAAATGCAAATAACCATCTCAGTAGAGGAGCGAGACTCTAGGTGGGAGGTATAGCCTCCCTTCAAATCCAGCAGAAAAAAAAATGATTATAATTTTTTCTTCTGGATTTGAAGGGAGGCTATACCTCCCACCTAGAGTAATTTACTAGGCATTCTTTCCCTTGGTCTCTTTTCACTTAGTTGTCCAACTTCTTTAACTTAATCCTGTTCCATTTTCAGTACCCATTTAAGAACAAATCCTTCTGGCGAGACTCTTGCAGTACAACCCAATGGTTTCGTTAAAACACTATTAATAATAATAATACTTATAACACGAATGTTACTAATATTAGTATTAAACATGAAAAAAAACATGGATATAGACCAGTATATACAAGGTATACCTCCTTTAAAAAAAAGACAAACTTTAAATCACTCACGCGCTCAAATACGCAGGCGTAAAATGGGATGCGCATCTCGGCATTATCACCCTGGCAAGAAATTGATTCTACTACTTCTCCCCGTCATGAAGCCCCAAATCTAATTTTGTCGCCAATCCAATAAGAGGTCGTTCACCAAGGGAATTTGCAAGCGATCACGATGCTCTGCGATGCACTTTCGACTAGGGGTCTGAGACCCAGTGAGCTGTAGTTAATGTATTGGCAATCCGAGAATTCCACGATGTGCCTCCTTCCGGCTGTAGTCATTCTTAACGATTTTCCGAGATCTTTTCCCTGTAAACTGAAAGCTTTTTTTTTTGTAAATATAATGGTGGTTTATATATTCAGAAATATATATATATAATATATATATATATATATATATATATATATATATATATATATATATATATATATATATATATATATATATATATATATATATATATAGTTGTTTCTGAATATATATATATATTTACATAGCAAACTTTATGCAACAGGAAAAAATCGAAAAGCTTTAAAAGATGACTTCACAACCGGAAAAAGCACGTCGTCAGAGAGTGAAATGTCCCCTAACAGCTCTCTGAAAGAAGTTCTGGATAAATGGAGTGAAAGGGGAGCTGCAAAGGAAGAGCCTTATCCACGAACAGCAAGAATGAATGAAAGGCAAAATGGCACAGTGTGCGGAGTGGGGTTCGTTGCACTGCTGATAACCATTCTTGATAGGTGCATGAATTGTCTTGCATTGTGAAGTTTTGTTCAACAATTCTGTATGATTCAGCAGTTAAAAGTATGAAAGTCCAGTGACCATTGAGTCATTTTGAAATATATATATATATATATATATATATATATATATATATATATATATATATATATATATATATATATATATATTTTCATGTTGTTGCCTTGTAATACGTATATCCTCCTATAATTTTGACATATTTACTTTTTTCATGTGTTATGTTTAATGATAATGATTGTTGAAGTATCATATTTAGTTTGGCATCAGATCTCAAAAGAGCTAATGATAACTTGATAGCGTAATTTAGAATTAATAATACAGTTTTAATAGTAACGTAGTTGAGAACGAATATCTTTCTTGGTAAAAGCGTAGTATTTGAACACGTGTGTGTGGAGGCTTGTTTCAAATTGTCATCAGTTGAGATAAGAGGGAGCGCTTTGTTTTGGGTTAGTGATGACAGGTTGCGTAAACAAACGCTGATTCGTCCCATACGGGCTCAAGACGAGGGAGCGTTGTTACTTGTTCGAACGACGCCACTTTGAGAGAAAGAATACGTGTCTTGATCAATTACGTCATGTTTTGTAAGATTGCATTCAAAATGTTTTGCTGGGATGACATAACTTTCTTCTAGAAGCTTCTCCATTGTATCTGCACCCAAAATGCTTTAGTGACGTCACCTCCTGCTTCTAGAACTTCCCTTTTATATCGTACCCAAAATGCTTTAATGACATCATGTAATTGTTTCCACGTATTACTGGAATTCTAAAATTTGATTCATTCTGATTTCTGAGACCAGTCGATATGGTTCCCTCTCTCTCTCTCGTTCTTAGAAAGAGATTATTTTAACGTAGTGTTTTGTTCACATATTAGCCTTAACTTTTGAGATCTGAATTTAGTTGTATCAGGTAAAAAGTGTGTATTGTCAGCAGTTAAAAGTTGTGTAAGGTAACGTGAATTTTACTTATTAATACCATGGTATGATAAGTTAGGAAGTTTTTTACCAAGTGAAACCATTATTGATAAATCTTATGTGTATTTTTGTGTGTTTTTCTATTTACAATCTCTTTATATTTTCACATTTTTTACGTTTGTGTTGTAACATTTATTTACATAGCATTTTAAATATTTCTTGGTATAATTTAACATTACATACTTGATTTCATTTATTAAGATTTTTTCTTCAAATCTTGAGTAATTCTTGATAGTTTAAATTTTGCTTGATTAATTTAAATTCTTGATAAAGTTTTTGTGAATTAGTTTTGTCTCATAGTTTAATTCAAGAGTTAATTGAGTGTTGCATTATTTTCAAGTAATAATAAATTTTTCAGATTGTGAATTCTAATTAATTGTGAATTCTAGTTATAAACTTTGAATTTAAAAATAAATATTTGTATTTAACATTTTTAGAAAAACAGTGTTTCATTTATTGATCACCAGTGAATAGGATTGATTGTGTGTGCATAAGGCAAAGTGATAAACATGTTTTGTTCTTTTAGTTTTGCTAAAGTGAATTAAGACCAGGGAAACAGTTAGAGTTTTTTGATGGAGTGATGCCCTTTTATTCTAGAAGATTTCTAGTTTAATTTTTGATACCTCACACATATTCTGATAGACTTAGTTTGATTTTTCAAGTGATTGATAAATAAGTTTTTTCTTAAGGGATCACTGTTACCTTTAGAGTACTCAGTCGTAATAATTAATGTTATGAGAGTTCAGGTATCTGGCTGAAGTGAGGTATATTTTTGAATCTTGAGATTAGTTGTGTAATAGCCAGGTACTTGATACGCATCATGACAACATATATATATATATATATATATATATATATTATATATATATATATATATATATATATATATATATATATATATATATATATATATATATATATATATATATATATATATATATATATATATATATATATATATATATATGGCACCTACAGAGCAAAATGACTCAGTGGTCACTGGACATTCATATTTTTAACTGCTGAATCATACAGAATTGTTGAACAAAACTTTCACAATACAAGACAACTCTTGCACCTATCAAGAATGATTATCAGCAGTGAAACGAACCCCACTCCGCACAGCGCCATTTTGCCTTTCATTCGTTCTTGCTGCTCGTGGAAAGGTCCTTCCTTTCCAATTCCCCTTTCACTCCATCTATTCAGAACTTTCCAGAGCTCCTGATCCTCCTGTTAACACTTCCAGGTAATACACTTTTCTTTTCATCAACCCATCGTTCTCCGGTCGTTCCTACTGGCCAAAACATCTCGAAACAGTCCTCTCCATCCTTTACCTACAATCACGTTTTGACTATTTTTACGTATCCACAGTTTCTAATCCCACAGAACGGGGTTGGTTAGTGCCATCAGTGTTCTCCATGTGGTGCTTTGTAGAGATTACCCGCTGACACTTTTTAGCCTTTTACTTTACCCATTTTCTACTTTCTTGAGTCTTGCTGTTCAGCCACTGCGACTCTTCCTTTTAGCCGTCTAAAACACGGAAAGGCTGAGAGTGCCTCAGTACATAGCTTTTTAACCGAATTTTCATAAATCATAACAGTTTCTGAACCTTTCAGTTTACCTTACTCCACGTACATGTATACACTGTACATTAACAGTTTATCTCACAAGCATCAACCTTTTATCTTACAAGCATTCTATATCCATCCTTTAGTCTCACTATATATATATATATATATATATATATATATATATATATATATATATATATATATATATATATATATATATATATATATATATATATACACACATATACACACACGTTTCAAACAGGATAATGCCTTATGTGATCCGGTAAGTGCAAACTTTCATTTCTTTTGGCCGTTGAATAAAATACCTGGTAGACGTAGTGCCAGACCAGTGGGTTTTGGGCACGCCTTAAAAACTGCAATGTAACCCCACTCGGCAATGCAGTATGTGGGGCACGAGGAGGGCTGGCAGTTAGAGAATCAATAAATCCTAGGTCGGTCAAGTGAGGCACTGAATACAATGTTCTTTATTCGCTTCATAAAGTAGACAGTTCTGTGATATTGGATCAAGATTATTATTAATTGTTCCTCTCTTTGATGCATTCATTGCAACAGAACGGCGTCTTTCTCATACACACACACAAAGACACGCATACACACATACACACACATTTGCATGAAAATTCCTTCATATTTTTCCTGTTTATTCGACTATAACACCGCCAGCTGGATGCGATTAGATAATACCATAAAACTGTTTCTCTTCATTTTCATAAATGATTCCTTACGCAGCGCATACCAAGAGAGAATGCAGTTTTCCAGTGAGTTTACCATGCCTTTATTTCCTTATTTTGAGTAACTTTGAATAACATGTCATTTATATGTCCATGAGAGACCTTATATATATATATATATATATATATATATATATATATATATATATATATATATATATATATATATATATATATATATATACATACATACAGACACTCGTGTTTTGTTTATCAGTATTTTTTTTTTTGTATCTGTAAGATATAACTGTTGTGCCGGCTTTGCCTGTCCGTCCTCACTTTTTCTGTACGCCCTCAGATCTTGAAAACTACTGAGGCTAGAGAGCTGCAAATTGGTATGTTGATCATCCACACTCCAATCGTCAAAAATACCAAATTGCAGCCTTCTAGCCTCAGTAGTTTTTATTTTATTTAAGGTTATATTTAGCAATAATCATGCTTCTGGCAACGATATAGGACAGGCCACCGCTGGGGTGTAGTTAAAGTTTCGTGGGCCGCGGCTAATACAACATTATACCGAGACCACCGAAAGATAGATCTGTTTTCGGTGGCTGTACAGAAAACTCGACTGCACCGAAGAAACTTCGGCGCATTTTTTACTTGTTTTATCTTTTATTAGTTTTATTTTTTTTATTATCGGGCAGGAACTGTAAATATCGTGTTTTGTAAGCTGGTTGTTTTTGTCCTCTTCAGCTCGTAAAAGCCAACGTTACGGATAACGACATAACCAATATAGAAAAGCGTCAGTATTCAATGCGTTCCCATTGAGTTTCACAATCGCTCCCACACACGTTTTACTATCTTTCTTCAGTGATAAGATTTAAATAACATTGGCTTTTTACTATACTACTTCATAAATGGGAATACAAAGACCACCTTTTCAGCAAGAATTCTTGTAAGCTAGTATCTCTTTGTAAAACCTGGTTCTGATGCACATAAATGCCCAAGGTATTTGAAGTACAATACTTGTATTTCGTAACTCACAGCCTGGATTAGAAGAGTTACCAAGGAAAGGGAGCCTCATGTATTCTGGCCAAGTACTTTAAAATTGCTCAAGTGTTTATAGATAACTAACTTAAATTTTTCACATATTTTCTGCATATAAATGAAATGTTGAATACTGGAGGTAGAATAATTTCCACTATGCCTGTTTGCTTACTGCTCTTTTAAACTCACCATTAAATACAATAGTTCTTCTTAAATTCTCCGTAGTCTTCTAGCTTGTGTACTAATAATTCACCTGTAATATTTTAAACAACAATGACGCATAATGCATTGACGTCTCCTCAAAATCTCGATTTATATTTCCACGGAAATGCTATACTTTCTTGAAATATTCCTGGTTTTTGGACGGTGCTGATCAGTCGTGAATGATTTATACATGGCTTTATGACGAAAAGTTCTCTCCTCTCATCTCCTTTTGTTGTGAGAGTACTTAAAATAAATATTTATTACAAGTGTGTAGATCTCACAATTTCTCTTGGAAAATGGATTTTTACGAGATTTCTAGCTTATGTACCTCTTTATTACCTAGTCATTAACGAGGTATTACATTTTACAGTTTTCGGTCTGATTTTAGCTGCAGCTTGTTTTTACTTTGCTTTTGAAACACCCATGGTAATGGATCCAGATCATCTTTTGGAGCGATTTATAATGTTTCTGAAAAAAAAATATGGAACATTAGACGTCAAATTGTGGTTCTCCGCTTATTTTCTTTTGAAATACAATAATGTGGCTTTATCATTTCAGGCATATTTGCCATTAAAAATTGATGATATTTATGTTTGTTGAGCACACACTCCCATCGGAGAATGCTTTAGTTGTCGTAAAATTTCACAAGCAACCGTTCAAAATACCTCCAGGTGAAAAAAATAATGCAGCTAGCAGCCTCTTCCCCCAGAAAATCATTGTCTGGGAACTAGTAGCAGATCTTAGGAGTTTTATCCTACCGCCAGTGAAAATAATTGAGAGAGAAAGATGGATGAAAATTCATGAAAAATCCAGGTGAAGAGCCAGGTCATATTTTGCAGGAAAACGGAACTGAGCCTCCCAAATGATGACGTTAATGATTTTAGCCAATCGCTTTAACTTAAATGATTGATGGAATCAGTCAGAGGTGATTAATTTCATCGGATTTATCGTTCGATGTTATATAATCAGCGGGTTACAAAATCAGAAATTAATCATCTCTGCTAAGGCAAACGTTTGATTATTATTTTAATTTTACGAGTTAGGTAACGGGATATTCGCTTGACTAATCAGGTATCATTGTTGTCTGGCTGCTTTGCGAAAAACGACATTTGGGTCAATGATTTTCAGTGTCGTTTAATTTTTTAATTTGCCTCTTATGCTAATCTATTTTTATAAGCAAATTTTCAGTATTGTTCAATTATTTCTGTGTGATGTCATTAAATGGCTAATGTCCTGGGCTTTGCAGTCCCAAAGCACCTTTTATTATTGCTAATAAAAACCAGAGAGAACATAAAATATAATTATGCTAGGATTTGGAGTAAATTAAGAAGAAATGCTTTTATGGAAATTTATTGATTTTTAAAAAGAGAGGATGTTGGCTACTTTGGCACTTTGTAAGACGAAGGTGAAACGGCAGTGTGTGATGTAGAATTAGGGAAGTGGTAGAGCTTGTAGAGTCAGATGATCTAGGAACTGTTTAAAAAGTACACACACACACACACACACCTGTACATGTAATATATATATTATATATAAATTATATATAAATTATATATATATATATGTATATATAACATATATATATATATATATATATATATATATATATATATATATATATATGCAAAACTGAGTTATACTAAACCAAAATCTATGTACAAAAATATTTGTTTAAAGATATATATATATATATATATATATATATATATATATATATATATATATATATATATATATATATATATATATATATATATATAATATATATATATATATATATACATACATACATAATATATATAATGCATATATGCATGTGCATATATATATATATATATATATATATATATATATATATATATATGTATATATATATGTATATAATACTGTATGTATGAAAAATTGAGTTAACTAAAACCAAAATCTTGATTACAAAACAAATGTGATGATGCTTCATAACATTACAGACATGTTGAAGTTATTGTAATTTTATCTCTCTCTCTCTCTCTCTCTCTCTCTCTCTCTCTCTCTCTCTCTCTCTCTCTCTCTCTCTCTCTCTCTCTCAATTCAAGTTTTTCGTCATTATTTCTAAACATTTATATTATAACTTACCCAAAGGGAATTTCTTGTTTCGTCTAAAATCTGAAGTACACTTCTTTGGATTTGCAGTTAAAAATTTATCCTTGTTTAAAAAATATATATATATATATATATATATATATATATATATATATATATATATATATATATATATATATATATATATATATATATATATAATATTGATTTGAGCTGGCTTCAACGCTACTAGCTTTTCTTTTATATTGCGCCCTGTTTTTTGTTTCCTTTTCCTAGTTGAATAATCAAGGAAGTCATTTTAAATTATGTCCCGCGTCCCCTCGAGAAAAAAAAAACTTTCAAAGAAGAGAAAACTAAAAGAGAATGTCTCTTAGTTCCTCGAAAATATTAAGAGTTAAGGTGGAAGGCAGGATAAAATTTTATTACTGATAAAAAATGAAACCACGAATGCTGCTTTAGAGAAAGAGAATAACTAAAATGTTTGGCGTATGATAGGAAACCATAAAGGCATTAATAAAACTGTAATAAATTTTTGGGGTATCTTTTTTTTTCTCTAAAAAAATAAATAAGTGTTTATGATCGAAGAAATGGTTTTCGCTTGATGTACCCTTACATTCCTGCAAAATTAAGCTAAGAATATCTAGTATCACGTATCATATTTTTCTTAGTTTCAGTATGTTATCAAGTAAACTTTCTTCTTTAGAGAAGATGCGGGTAATTTAAATAATTAAATTCGATGTTAGTGTATAATTCCTAAAATTATATGAAGGGGGAAAAACCAAATTCGTCACGGGAAATATACCAACACTAAATAGAATAAGCAAATATCAAAAAGGTGGGCAACTGTGGGAAACAAATGATTAAATTAATCATGATGAGGAAACCTGTAAAAGCTGAAATTCCAAGTAAAGGAATCATATACATCACATCGAGGTATAATATCCTCTCGGATTTGCAAGAGAAGCGTTTAAAATTGCTGAAGTCGATTATTGTGACCTGTAATACGATCGTTCAAAGTCAGGTTATAACACACTTCTGAGCCTAAATGATGATGCACTGCAAAGGGTTCGTTTTCTTTATTAAATGTATTGCAAACTAGCTTGTAGAAATATTGGAGAGGAGGCAAGTGTGAAGTACTATCCAAGTTATGTTGTGAGATGTAGATGCTTGTTGTCTGTGTTCGAACATACTCCTACACCTTTCTTTTTCATTATATCGTCATAAGAGAACGTCATGTACAGAGCAAAAAGAGACAAGTGAGTTATATCGTGGCCCTGGTACGAGAAAACGTGAGGGGTAATATGATCTCACATAGCAAAGGAAATAGCTTACTGCGCTGCGTCCTGCACCCGGTTCCAATAACTTTTCAGGATACTGGGCAAGAAGGGGAAACTATTGATGATAGGTCATTATTTTCCTTTTATTTTTTCCCAAATTACTTAGTTTTCGCTATGTATGATAAGAAAACGTCCCCATTCTTGTGTATTAGCTCGTTTTCTGCTGTAATTTGCACGGAAATGTTGTTCAGTTGAGCAAAAACAAAACTCTGCTGATAATCATTACGGCCAGTAAGTTATCAGAAATGTGCTTAATGAACTGTACTGTAATGCCTCGAAAAAAAGCATATAATTATTTATTCCCGCGTCAAAAATTTATATTAAAAGGTTAAACAGGAGTGACCGTAGACCTCCTTTTCTCAAAATTTCCTAAAGCATCTTATAGGGTATATCGAAGTCTCTCTCTCTCTCTCTCTCTCCTCTCTCTCTCTCTCTCTCTCTCTCTCTCTCTCTCTCTCTCTCTCTCCTTCCTTTGTGGGTCTTACGAGCGAGTAAGTTCTGTTTTGAGAATATGGAAATAAGGAAGCCTTTCCTTTTCCCTCCCCTCATATACACCTGTCCCTTCACACACGGAATATTGGAAATTCTCTATAAGAAAGTGAAAGGGTAATTGTGAAAAGATTACTTCGGGATCTTTTTGCCACCTTCCATTACTTCATTTCTTCTTAAAGATTCTGTTGTAAATTTGGAAGAATGTTTTCCTTTTTTTTTATTTTATTCTACTGAAGCAATAATTGGTACTTCATTACCGGAGGCACAAGAATTTTGTCCTTCGTTTTTTAACATGACGTCTGCTAGTTTTATGTTCTTTTAACAATTCCGTGAATTTGTATCTCTCCGCCTGAAGATTTAATTGTGATTTAAGTGTGAGTTGTTCCTAACAAACCCTCAGTTCTTAGTTGGTTATTATTGGTATTAATATTACTATAACTGTTGTTGTTGCTATTAAAATCGTAATCTTACTATACCATCGCTATCACTATCCTTAACAAAGTATCTGATGTATAATCAATAAAATAATCCAAAGGTTTTCTTGTTGATTTATTTTGAACACTTTATATCTTTACAGCGTGAGTGACATCAGTAAATATGAAGTATATTCATTTTCTCCAGTCGAAGGAAGGAATAGATGATGAAAAAGGGGTGTGTGGGAGGAAAAGATTTAAAGTTTGTAATCATCTGGAATAATTTCTGAGAGAAGCTTGCGATTTAGTCACATTTCGTTTGTTTTTGAGAAACCAGTGAATTATGCACATGGCATTTATTCTAATTTTGTTGGGCGGGGTTACCATATACTGGAGCCACGCCCTTAAATGCTCAGATTGCAAAGCTTGTGAATATAAATAAGGAGATAGATAGTGTCCAAGAATTGCAGGCTTAAGGCGGTACCTTAAACTTGAGAAATTCTGGAAGAGCACTGCTTCCTAGACTTTCTCCAGCACCACTTAACCCAAGTAACCGGATTTTAACACCTCAGAGATGTTGAACATTTTCGTTATTGTATTAATATGCACATAAACGTTACACATGCAGTATATATCAGTATATATCATATGCAATATAAATAGGTGCTTGTGTGTGTGTGCGTGTTTTAATATTATTATTATTAATGAAAGAAGAAATCATTGTTATAATCTTATATGTTTACTTAGTATTTAGAGGATTTCTTGATAAATCATATATTCGTTTGAATTAATTACAATTGTTAGTGTATTTATAAAAAATTATCCGCTACAGGAATTCTCTGTGTCAAGTTTTTGATTGTTCATCATTGCACTCTTTTCAATTCGCCAGTGACCAAGTTTCTTCATCACTGTAGTTAGGATCTCAAATAAATTATTCTTTTTTTTTTTTTTTTTGTCATCATTTCGTGAGACATACCAATTCGGTGCAACTCCACTTATCCAATACCTAAATTCGTTAGGCTCCCAGAAAAGGCATAATTCCCCCTTTCCACGGATTGACTGGAGTGCTGTAAAGCCAATTTTAAAAGAGACATATTTAGTATTGGAGAGTTCTTGATGTTTTGATCATGCTTAGTTTAACCTGGAGTGCTTTATAATGCAACGCTGTGCAAACTAAAATGATATATAAAGATGAATCGTCCTTTCCAGCAGAGATGTGGAAGAACTGGTAGGAAATGACGATGTACGCTTAGTCAGTTCGAAATACAAATTTCCTTTCAGTTTGCTAAAAGCAAATTCAGTGGTGGTTTTGAGAATACAAAAAGGTCTGCAGAGCGCTCTCTCTCTCTCTCTCTCTCTCTCTCTCTCTCTCTCTCTCTCTCTCTCTCTCTCTCTCTCTCTATATATATATATATATACATACATATACACACACACACACATACACACACACACATATATATATGTGTGTGTGTGTGTGTGTGAAGTAACAATGCAATTCTTGTAGATAAGCAACCCATTTTGTAGTGGGACGCTGGTCTGATTTGGTTCTAGAGCTGCCATAGGCTGAGCTTTTAAGGTGGAGTAGCGTCAAAAGAGTTTATCTCTTATTTAAACAGCCGGCTTTTGTAACCAAGTACACAAGTCTACACCTCGCCCAGACTAGCGTCAAAATAAATGTACTTGGATTCTTTTTAGAAAACAAGAATTAATTAATCTGGTATTGGCTCCGCAGTCATTTTTAGATCATAACGCACATGTTTAATTCTCTCTCTCTCTCTCTCTCTCTCAAGTGACCCTTTATGGATGTCCTCTTGAGATGGAGATTATTTTTATAACTTTGGACTCCAGTACTTCGCATTATTTTGCCTGGGGGCAAATTCCTCAGCTCTATGCTACTATTGCACCAACCCCGGTTTTTTTTTTTTTGCCATGCCCCTAGGTTAGTTTAGGTTGAGATGGGTTGTGTTAAGTTAGGTTAGGTTAGGTAGGATGATTTTCAGAGTAATTTGGGTGTGGGAAATAAGATTATTTTTAAGAAAATTATATGGTTAGTTTTTCTAACATATGGCGTCCCGCTTTTTTCAGGGAAAGGTCCCAGTACTCGGTTACATCTCGGGAAAATGCTGCCGGGGAGGGAGGATGAGTACAGCGTACCTAGCGGTAGTGATCATAAACTTACACTTTATCAAAATAGCACAGTAAACTAAAATGGACAACACCCAAGAATTTTCATTAATAGCACTTAGGTTCTGCACTTGACAATTTATTCAACAAAATTATAAACGAAACTCATAAAAATGGTCAGAGATCAACAAGAAAAAAATAATACACTAGATTAATCAACAAAATCCCAAACGAAAAATAATCAGTTATTAAGAAATGGAATTACTTTACAAGCATGCGTGGAAAATGACTGGAATTAAGTTTACTGGGTCTCTTGTAGTAATGAATTCTAATCCAAAACGACAAAGAAAGTGAAATTCTTTTACGTCTCACTAAAGCAGTCGGAGACAAAGAATTGCGGTATGAGCGCTAACGCTTCCGAAAGACTTTAAAAACGAAATGATGACACGTGTAACTTCTGCAGGTTTCAACCCAGCTGGAAAATGTCTCGTATTAAAGACCTTAAAACAGTGAAGAATACAACAGTTAACTATAGTATGCTGAACAGTTACAAATATATCTCCTGTAGGATTATACTCCTGTTGGGGGTAGTGCCGTCAGTGCACCTCATGCGGCGCACTGTAGGCATTGCTTTAGGTTCTATGCTGCGTCCCTTCGGTCCCTAGCTGCAACCCCTTTCATTCCCTTTACTGTACCTCCATTAAGCTCTTCGTTGGGCGGATCGGTAGAGCTGTGGACTAGTACTTGCTAGGCCCGAGTTCGAGTCTCCGGCCGGCTGATGAAGAGTTAGAGGAATTTATTTCTGGTGATAGAAATTCATTTCTTGGTATAATGTGGTTCGGATTCCACAATAAGCTGTAGGTCCCGTTGCTAAGTAACCAATTGGTTCTTAGGCACGTAAAATAAGTCTAATCCTTCGGACCAGCCCTAGGAGAGCTGTTAATCAGCTCAGTGGTCTGGTAAAACTAAGGTATACTTAACTTTTTGTACTTCCATTCATATTCTCTTCCATCGTGCTATCCACCCTCTCTTGGCAATTGTTACATAATGTAACTGCGAGGTTTTTCTCCTGTTACAACTTTCAAACCTTTCTACTCTCAATTTCCCTTTCAGCGTCGAATGACCTCATAGGTCCCAGCGCCTGGCCTTGGTCCTAAATTCTATATTCAATTCCACTCCTATAGGATGAAACGGTAAAGCAAAATGGAAGGATCTCATATAAAAAAACTAATATTCTGAATATTTGACAGATACATTTCCCTTGGGTGTAACAGAATGAAAATATAATTATTTTATTATATCTTAGCCAGATTAACTCTATCAGAACCATAACTTCGTAGTTTATTGGAATTGTAAATTCTTAATTACAATGATTATGCATATTCAGAATATCCAGGGTATTGCAGGGATGCAGTTTACTCACTCGGGGACTTTCTTAATTTAACCAATACATAAAAATACCAAACTTGACACCACAGGATTTCGATATGTAATACTCAAGGGACAGAACTTTGCTATGGGGCACTGTATTTCAATTTAACATGCATAGGGGCGTACTTTCTATTCTGCCACTGGTTATCTGATTTTATGCTAATTACTCTTATATCAGCAATACAATTCACTATACTTTATCTCTAAAGTGAATTATTGACAATAATACAGACGAATGATTACACATGACTAACATGATAAACCCAGTTGTTTTTATCCCCAATGGATATTTAACTCTTTAACTCCCCGTAGGGGGTAGTGCCGTCAATCCACCTCAAGCGGTGCACTTTAGGCATTACTTAAGGTTCTTTGCAGTGTCCTTGCGGCCCCTAGCCGCATTCCCTTTCATTCGTTTTACTGTACCTCCGTTCACATTCTCTTTCTTCCATCTTACTTCCCCACCCCCCTCCTAACAGTTGATTCATAGTACAACTGCGATGTTTTCCTCCTGTTACACCTTGTAGACCTTTCTACTGTCAATTTCCGTTTCAGCGCTGAATGACTTCATAGGTCTCAGCGCTTGGCCTTTGTTGTAAATTTCATATTCTGTTCTATTCTTCTTTAATGGAAACAAAACCTTTGCAATTCAACAGGGGTACCATATCTCTTAAGACAAGATCAGATGCAGAAACATCAAGTGATAATATAGATAATTAAGCTCTTGCTCGTGCTATTTTTGAAACATCTTTACCCATAAGTATTCTTCTTGCAAGTATTTTCATGAACTCTAGTAATGTTTCTGTTAGAAATTCTTTTTAAAAAGCAGTCATCATTATTACAACTGTAGGACCTCAGGCAATGCTTCTGTTAATAAACTTTTAAAAATCTTTGAGCATTATGACAAACACTTATGGACGTAGCAGTGATTCCCCTTACATATTTACCTCCTTTATATATAAAAATTGCAGTACGACTTTATTGCTTCCCCCATTCTAAACCAATGGGTCTCTTAAATATCTCGTCCACTCCACCTTGCCCCAAAGTGTATTCATTCAGGCACTTAACTTTCCTGGCTCATACAGCTCTGATGGTCTCGTGGCACTGTGGCAGTGTATGCCTTCCATAGCCGGAGATGGCACTGGGATGAGTTAGTTCTGGTGGAAAGAGCGGGCCAACTGGCTATCACAACGTCTTGTGCCGAAGGAAAGTGAGGTTCAAGGGCTCATTTGCTTAACTTCAGGATCTTCACCCCGCGGAACTTCTCAGAATGTTGCACTGGAATTGATCAACTCTCAAAAATGATATCTTGCCATCTCTGTTTGCTACTTCTGCTAGCTCTTCTTCTAGCCAACTGACGTCTCCTCCTCAAGTTTCCTCTCTAGGCTTATTTGAGGCTCTTAAAAAGGGCCTGAGAACAATCAGGAATCCTATTAGTCAAATTCTCATATTTATGAGGACACTCATAAGGTAGATTCATGGGTCTCATTGTTCAGGACAATGCAAGCACGATCCCTAAGGCAGCCTACGGGCTAGGTTTCCTCTAGTCTTGTTGTTGTGATCTAAGATCATGAAGTGGGTGGGGCGGGAAAGTGGGAAGGGTATTTGCAGTATTAGTTGGGAATGGCCATTGGAAGTTCGTGGGCAGCAACGGAGCTAAGCTCGGTGCCACTCCTAATCTATAGGTACCTCTTCATTGTTGCAGGTGGGGTTTCTTTCGCTCTCAAATGGCCTGCTGAAAGACAATGTAAAGGGGAAAACAACGCCGGTTTTACTTTGAAACGTTTAATACTTATAAATTGAAAAGGGAAAGCAAGAGAGGTCAGATAGGGGAAGATCGTAATAGGAAAAGCTTCTAAGCCGATCAGCAAGAGTGCTCTCTCTCTCTCTCTCTCTCTCTCTCTCTCTCTCTCTCTCTCTCTCTCTCTTAATCTCGTACAGTTGGTTGTTAGTCAGCCACAGATGTAAATAGTTGCATTTCTTCATGATTATTTCTTTAGTTTTTAATGGAATAAGTAAATCAGGGAGGTTTAAATATTCATACACACTATATATTATATATATATATATATATATATATTTTATATATATGTATATGTGTATATATATATGTATTCTGTATATATATATATATATCTGTATATATATATATATATATATATATATATATATATATATATATATATGCAGTTTCCATGATTAACGTATTAAAAATTATATATATATATATATATATATATATATATATATATATATATATATATATAATATATGTGTGTGTGTGTTTATCTATCTACGTTTGTGTGTAAGAGCTTTTGTGTGGGAGCAAGAGATGAATGCAAAAATAAAAGTGAATGAAAAATCAGGGACGCTTGAAGCTGGAAAGGAAATAGAGGTATAGCGCACCATCACCTTTAGTCCATAGAACCAAGGGATATACCCCCAGAGGTATCCAAAACAAACCAGTGTTATCCTCCCGATTGGATAGCCTATCAGCCACTAAAAATGGACGAAATATGGACGTCTGTTTTAAGAAGATTTCGGTGATTACTGTTGTGGATTAAAGAATATTTGCTGGGGACAGAGGGGTATCAGAATGTCATTAGTATTAAGCCATTATTAAACTCAATTTGAGTTTGGCAATGATAGAAAAAGGCTCTTATTTTGATGATGAGATACAAGTGAATTTTTGTTGTTTTTATCAACATAACCATGTTTATGTTTTTCTTCTACTACGATTGTGAAAAGTAAAAATCGAAGAAAGGTGTTGAAGAGATCACCATGCTTTTACACTAGTATATTTGTTATTTAAGAACATTTACTACTTAGCAGGCTTGTAAGTACGTCAACTTGAAGGCTATACAAACAAAATGTTTGAAAGAAGAATGATTTATAAGAAAGTACGACACGCAGACGAACAAACAAACAAGTTGGGGTTAGGGCATAATATATGAGTGACACACACACAAACAATGTATATAATATAATATTGTGAGTATGTGTGTGCGTTTGTGGGATATGCAAAAAAAAGGGGTGATTGAAAGGTCGTAAAATGTAAATGCGTTGTAGCTGGTAGGATCACGAATGAATTGGGGAGGTGTGTTTAATCACGTATTTGAGTAGCGAAGTGTACATGAGATTATTTAGAATAGGTAAATGAAGTAGAGTTATAGATGCATGAACGTTAATGAATATAACGTGGAAGGTGTATGGTATGGCTGTGATTAAGAAAGAACAAAGAAAAGAAGGATTAACAGGGAAAGAGTAGATTTAGTGCAGACAGAGAGTAAGATGTGTAGAATTGCTCTTGCTATAAAACATGTATCAGAAGTCTAAGAATAAAGAATTGTGAGCATGTGTTGTATGTAGATGTTATAGTAGCTTTTGATAGAATTACTATAGATGTGATGTGGGTACTCGGATACATTGTGTAGAAAGATTATTTTTTTCGAGAGTAATTAGTATTTCATATGATATAAGGGGAATTTGTGGGAATGTATGCAGATTGAAAACAACTGGTTTGGTGTAAAAGTGGGTTTTAAGGAAAAGTGTGTTATATCTTTGTGATTGTTCGCATTTTATCAAATGAAGGGAGTGAGGAAAGATTTCAATGAAAGGACAAGAGATGTAGTTACAAGTTGTGGAATAACAGTAGGCCATAAATGAAATATGAAGTGTTTGCTTTTGCAGTTTGTTAGTGATAGTGAAGAGAAACGGCTGAGATTGAAAGTGAATGTTTGAGAGAATAATATTAAGAGTGAATAGAGGCTACGATGGAGACGGTAAAATAATTATTGTTTTAATAATTGACGTGGAGTAAGAAAACTTGAAAGGATGAAGAATTCAGATATATGACGATGGTTGATCTAAAGGTTGGCATAGAGATAAAGATGGATAAGTGGTCTTGGTGAACGGTACGTAACGTTCGAAAGCGGTAGGAGGGAAGGGGGAGGGAGACCGACAAGTATACTGAAAAGAAAATAACTTAAAATTCACGACGGACGAGAGTGGATGCAAGATCGATGAGCTTTTTATATAGGTTTATGAAACGGCAGCGGCACTGAAAGTTCTTTGTGAAAGGGTTTCGCCCTACGTACAGCAATTAAAGGTTGAACGCGTGGTTATGAATGTTGCCTTTTTTCCCTCTAGAGCCATACCTGTAAGTTAAATGCGTTGTTGTTGAAAAATTTAATGTCACACACACACACACACACACACATATATATATATATATATATATATATATATATATATATATATATATATATATATATATATATATATATATATATGTCTGTATATAAACATAATTAGCTTGAGTGCAGCACCTTTTCTTATCTTTATATTGACATCAAAGGTTTCTCCAAAATTCTCCCTTCATGTATGACCGAGCATCACAAAGGTCCCTCCATCTTTGGAATATAGATATTAGAAGTTGCGTAACACTCACTTTAAGAAATGTAATGATTATATTGAAGAATCTTAACATAGTTTTTAGTAGTGGTATGTCTGTTTTGTCACCGAGACATTAAAAAATCTGTTCTTCACAGTGATTCACAAGTAAACTGGTTTCCATCAATTAAGCGTTCAACATCTGTGTCTGAATGTTGGCGAGCCCTAAAGACGGGAAGATCTGTGTATTCTCTCACGAACCCTCGAGAGGGTCAGGCATGTTGGACAGAATTTAGGTGAATGGATTTGTGGGGCTGAAAGAGCGCACTCCGTTTCCTATCCCTTGCAAGTATAAAATAGACGTACGTTATTTCCCCGTGTAAGACTGTAACAGTTTACTTACTTGAACAATTAAAGACAAGGAAGTACAAGAATTCCTGAACAAATCAAATAAATTACTATAGACACAATTGATTGGTTTCTTGATTTTTTACCTGAGAGTCCGGTAATAATTAAAAGTATAACCGTTATTTATTCGGAGGTGATCTTTAGCTTTTTGTAATATTTTCCATACTTTGCTAATTACAGAATAATAAATAAGCGAATTAGCAACAATTAAACACGAAATACTGATGGTAAATAATTTTTTTCTTTAATCGCTTTCAACCCCATTTTCCATGGCATCTTTCAAATAATTGTGAATAAAAATATCCAGTACGGGCTCTCTCGAGATGAAAATTTTGTAAAAGACTAAAGCAAGGCAAACAAACAGAGGACAGGCCGCATCAGATTTAGAAATCACGTAGAATGATTATGCTTAAGTAGAGTTCGATCTTTATTGATATACGGACATGAATTATTGACATGAAGCTGCATCTACAAAATTTGTGATTGAGCAAGAGGCTTGTATAGGAGTATTAGGAGTCAGATGGCAGGATAGAGTTAGAAAGGATACCAATAGAGAAATTATTGAAGTTCCATTTGTAGATGAGATGATAATGAAAGGGAGATGGCGATGGCTTGGACTGTGTCATCTGAGCTCCTGTGGGCACCCGAAAAGTTGGGAGACCCAAAACTATGAGACGGGAGGCTGAAGATGAACAGAGGTTTGTAGGAAATAAATCAGAGGAAGGACATGAGTGGCGGAATTTCACAGAGGGCCTTTGCTTCACGCGGCATTGAGGAGATGATGATGATGATGAAGGCATATATCTACATATATAATTTCATTGATAATTTCAAACCATCTGCAATGCCAACTAAATATGTATTTTTATAATTAGATGAAAATACGTGGCCAGCAACACATCGTTGAAAGTTTAGAACATTTTAGCTAATTACTTTTTTATTACCAATGATTAATTAGGACGGTGATTAAGGACTCTGTGACTACTTCTCCCCGAAGAACGATTTTTAGGTATAAGTTTTTCGGTAGGTCAAGTGACTTTTATATTAAGGGTAATTTTTTGGCTTAATTTCTATTACATCTGTCTGTCCATCTATCTATCTATCTATATCTATATAATATATATATATATATATATATATATATATATATATATATGATTATTTATTTGTTTATGTATTTAGAATGCTCCACATGATTTAACAGTTACCAGTTTTGTTTCATACCAAGGGACCTGAGAAACTGCTACGAAATTCCTTATGCCTCAGTTGACGTAAGCGATGTATTACAGTATGTGTCCGTTATTATTGGACAGTGGTGGGTGAGAGACCGGTGGAAAAAATTAGAGGTACTATCAACTCACACTCCATAGGATCTTATCGAGAAAAGAGATGTTAACAATAAGTACAAGGACATTATAGTTAATTAGACAGTCCAGTGGTCAGCCTGACTGAAAAGTAGTCGTTCCTCAACCATTTGGTGGTTTGCATCCACCTGGGGACGGATCGCTGAACACCTGTAAATACCCCTTCGGTGTTTATTCTGAGGTTGAGTGAATTTGATATTAAACGATGTATGTAGCTTAAGGTTTGTGGATGTATATATGTGTGTGTATATATTTATAAATATATATATATACACATACAGTATATACATATATATATATATATATATGAAATTTTGTATATGTATATATATATATATATATATATATACATACTGTATATACACACACATACATGCATACATACATACACGTATTCACTGTATATTTTAAAGTGCTAATGCACATTTAGTAGATGCTCCATATGATTTTGCGCTATGTAAAATTGTAAAAGAGAGATTGTACCAGAGAACACTCTTACACACACTCACATACACACATATAATAAATTATATACATATATATATATATATATATATATATATATATATATATATATATATATGTGTGTGTGTGTGTGTGTGTGTGTGTATGTATATATAGTGTGTGTGTGTGTACTGTATATATATTATACATAAAGGAAGTGAGAAAGGAAGAGTGATTCATATTCAGCTGCTAAGTATGTTACCTTAAATGTTTGTAAGGGTTTGCAATTGGTGATAAATGTCATACGCTTATGATTTTTATTTACTTAAAACATTTCTTGGTTGGTATAATATATTGTTCGTTTTGTGTTATTGATCTGGTCACATGGAACAGCTACTGTCATTAACTCACTACAGCATGAAAGATATTATTAATTCCTGTTTCAAATAGCCGAATTGCCAGGTAGATGTCATTTATAATAGGAGCCATTGATTTCTTTAATATTTTAATGCATTTTGTGCACTGAAAAGATAAATTTTCAACGTGGTCATAAATGCCTTTTAAAAGTGTTGAGTTGTTCAACAGAAATATTGTTATGCAATCAATTATTCTATCAAAACCAGCGGATGGAGCAAAATCATAACCAAATCAAATTGACTTATATATGGTGTTGGATTTTGCTGTTGATGACTAGTAGCAACGTCCAAAAATCGTAACGCATGCTTTCTTAAGGTTTAATAAGTAAAGAATTACGTAAAATTCATATCATCTTGAAATTTTAAAAACTCAGGTCATCCAAAATGACATTGGAAAAGTTTTCTGACATATTTGTTACACAGAGTTCTTTGTTCAGTAATTTAACTTTAAATTTTAGGGAGAAAATGTTCGCACATGTATAGCGGACTATCTGTAATATAACAGCATGCGAAAAGAGGTGCGAAAGTTCACAGTGAACTTAATTGACACGAGAACCCTTAATTCTGCCATTTGTACATGATCTCAGGGGAATGGATTTACATAACAGCATAGGTAAAATATTTTGTGTGAGTCTCTACCGTTTATTACGGAGGGGAGGTCTTGCTCGTGTTAATTGCATATTAAGTAAGATGTAGTGCAGGCAAGGCTAGAGGAGTCCTTTTCCTGGCAGGGAAGCATGTGTATGCATATCTTGACCGGAAAAGCCGGTTGTAACATTTCGAATATGAATAGAACCGCGGCAGAAAACAGGGGACGGTGCATAGAATGTAGATGGACTTTCACTCATGCTGGATTTTGGATGTTGATTTAATAACTGCTAAAAGACCTTTTGCATTCAAACATAACATATATTGTAAAAGTTGTGTGTGTGTTGAGAAATCTTGAAAATATTATATTGAGGGGGGTATCAGAGTAATTGCAAAGAAACTCAAGGGCACTCTTACTATTTGAAGAGCAGAAAGAGCTACAAAATAACAATGGCATTATTTCAAGAACTGTAAACACATATGCTTTTTTAGGTATAAATTATGTAAACAAACTTGCTTACTGTCTGGGTGTTTTATAAACCTTGAAGAAATGAAGAGATAATTATTTCTCTTATCCATAAATAATGCAGATCCTGAAGCCCCCAGGTGAAAACGTTTGAAAGGCTGTCGTAAATATGGTTTCCTAGTTTAGAGTGTTGTTTTCTGTAGTTGGAGGACAACTGCAATATAGAAATAATAGATCCTAACGTTATTGATTATTTTTGTAAATTTTCATTGCGGTAATGAACGGTGCATGATACATGAATATTAGAGTTCATGTTCACGTTTACTGGTTAATACATAAGTGAGTAGTTGTCATTACCAATACAATTGGAAGCGTCTCTCCTCACCTTTCACCTTAAAGTATTCGTTAAATTACGCACACACACACACACACACACACACACACACACATTAAATTAGTATAATAACAAATCAGTTAATCCTTGGCCAATCATTAAAAACAACGTGTTTATTTGTTTGAGCTTCATTTAAGCCAAATCGATGGCCTTTTGTCATTTACTGTTCATTTTGAATATTGCCTGTTAATTGGTTTTATAATTAAATATTCCCTTTGACGGCTAGCTTCCATCTGTTTATGTTTCATTTTGCGCAAACGGTCACCTGATATCAAAGCACTGCTAGTTTTGACTATTATCATATCAGTAAGATCAATTCTTTTATAAACTCTTTCAATAGAGCTGTTATTATTATCATAACAATGGTAATGAAGCTACACAGAAAAGTAGGTTAATTACAGGATTATGTAATCATAGTTTATCTGACCTGGGGCCAAGTAAACAGGTCATACACTTAATTGAAAAGCACAGAGTCAGTTTAGATTTCAGCATCTGTCTCTTATTGACTGCTTTAAAAAACTGAAGTGAGAGAATAAATTTTTTTGTGATTAGGAAATACACAGTAACATGGAAGTATTTTTATCCACACAATTTGTGTCTCTTTTAGAAATTATCAACGTTCATTAGTTTGCCTTAAATAAATAGTCTTTTGTGATTTTTGTTGCCACATGTTCGACTAGTGTTTAGCAAGCAATGTAGCTTACAGACGCTGAATCACCGACTTTATTAGATGCACTCTTTTTACTTGAATATGCCTAGATCCAGAGCAAACGAAGATAAAAAAAAAATTAAAAACAATATCAGTGCAAAACACCCCAACTGGGATTTTCAGTACTTCTGAATCTACGGAAAAATGATAAAAAAATGTAACTAAAAATTTGGCTAACTATACCCATAAACAGACATTGGTCATCTTCTCTTAGTCATACATTCGAATAAACCATCCTAAATTCCTAGTGGTTCTCAGTCGATTTATGCATACATGGTAGGCATTTTCGACTCTACCATGAGCCTTTGGCCTGTGCTCTCGCCTTCCTTCTCAAGGAAAGATGTCAGGACACATATATTATATACATATATGTGTATATACATGTGTGTGTATGTGTATACACAGAACATACAACGAAAAGGTGACCGTTTAAGTATATGAATCTTTAGGAATATTTTTAAAAATTTAAATTTAGAAATGCCTTGTACGTTGTCGGAAACGCTTTCATGTAGCATTGAAGACGTCCAAGAATTTCTTTAGGATGGTGGTGTGCTAAGAAACGTTGCATTAAAGTAATGCCAGATATGCTAAATGCGGCCAGCGCATACGAATATTTAATAAATTAAAAACTTCATCGGGTTAAGCTTGTCTTTCAAACTCAAGTAAAATCAATGATAAATTGTATTTTTCTTGAAACAGGTAATCTGCACTGAGTATCATAAATATTAGAAAAGGGTACATTCCGCCCAAACCTCCTTTTGAATTTTGCCTTATTCTTAAAAATGAACATGTAAGCTTGCAGTGATATTCTTTCTGTCTGTCCCTAAGCGATGCCTCCGTACTAAAGAGACTTTTAGTAAAATTATATAATTTACCATCTCCCACGGAGAAATTCTAACAGGTCTTTAAAGAGACCTTCAGAAACCTACCGTTCAGTGGTTAATAACAACGTAGCCCAGGTTAATTTACCATTTTTTTAATAAAAAAAGGGGGGGGGGGAACATCTCTCAAGCCACGTGTGTCACAGTTACCCAAATTAAAATGTGGACTTTGGCATTTCCATTCTAATGACTCTGGTAAATGAGTCGGTCTCAGGTCTTCACCAAAGACTTGGCAACCGTCATTCCATTCTCTGTGACCTGAGCGTAAACTTGTGTTGCCTAGAAGGTTAGAAGAGGCTTCGTCCTTTAGAGGAATACAGTCCTTTGATGTGGCAGCTGTTAGTTTGTTCATGGCTAGCAGTATCTGTTTCTTGAGCTTTATTACCTTAAGGTTACTAATGATTTTCCGGAGTTACATCATCTAAGGAAAAAATAGTACTTTTAATTATTCTAATTGTGGAAACAGAAAATATTGATTGTCGGTGTGAGAAGGCCGTGTGAATAAACCTATCATTCATGGCGTATACAAGAAGCTTAAATGGCATATACAAGAAGCTTAGGAGGCCGATCTTGTGAAATAGCTAAATAGAATTAAGATTCTCAGAAAAATCTGTTGTACATTTAATATATTACAACTAACTTAAGCTTCTTCCGACTCGAAATATATCATAGTCCATTATGAATTAACGGCTAACCACCATGACCAGAGAAATATTCGCATATAACTACGGTCTTGAGAAAATAGTTTTATTTCATTTCCGATCATAGCCGCCGCCTTATATATATATATATATATATATATACGCCTATATTATATATATATATATATATATATATATATATATATATATATTCATTATACACACGCATTGTGATGAATATATATTATATATACACATATATATATGTATGTATGTATGTATAATGTATTTAAAGTTTATTTATTACTTTGCCTTGAAGTCTTTTATTCTTCATCCTCAACTTTTGACTGTCATATTTTATTCTCGTCAAAGCTCTTCTTTTACCAGGAAACTCCACTGTTTTCCAACTTCAGTATTCCGGTATCAAATCCTTTGCGTTCATGCTGAGCGAGTCGAAACCCACGCCCCGTGAGAGGTGTAATTGCGGGAACAGAGAGGATTCCATCTTTGCGTCAGAATTTTCTCGAAAACTTTACATTATAATAGTGGCATTTTATATTAGCCTTACTAATGGGGATGTAGAACGTATGTCATGGATTAAACAATTTACTCCACAACAGTTTTTCAAGTAATGTGTTATTATTGACAAGTAATCATACATAGGGGATGGGTGTGGACAAATATCGTTGTACAAACCCAGTAAAGCTGATGTCAGTTATGCAGACAGTGTCATTTTGAAAACCAAACCAATTGCCTCAGTTTATGATGACACTTCAATAAAATGCCAAGGACCTCACTGTTACGATGTTCGACACCATCTGTGTCTGTGGTTTAAACAATAATCCTTCGTAAGTATTTTCCTGTGTAAAATGACAGGAACATGGTAACTAGTTTACCAATCACACTAACGTTCAGTTCTACATTTTTTCATGTAGTGAGGTTTTTTTTCTGCAGAAAAGCTGATACCCAGTTGTTGTCCTTAGGGAAGAGGTAAAACAACCTAATATTCTCACACGTTTATGTTGTAAATTTCAACAGACTTGTGATACAAAAATATATTGTGGAAAACAAGGACAAAATAAGATTAATACATATAAAAAGAATGCTACAAGTGGATACACTTTATGAAGCTGTTTTGTGCCTATGACAATCTAAATTGCAAGCTCACGAATTCACAAAGATTCTGTTGTACATTGCAGCTTCACCTTCACATATTCAGGCTAGCAGACAGTTTCATTAATTTCAGATTCTGACATCTAGCTTACACTTACCGGAATTCATTCATGTTTTAGATATATAGAATGTAGCTTACATTTCACAATCCGAGGAACAAGTGCAGCGAAACTTCACAGATTTAAGGAACGTATACAAAAAAAAAAAATTTGTGGTGTTTTAAAAGTACGTAAAATGATTCACTTACTTAGGAAGGGCTATGAACATCTCACACTTTAGCAGTAGTGCTCTCTCCAGAAGCCTCATGGCATTTCTATGACCAGCCTTTATTGCCGCCTCCTGTGCAGTACTAAGAGCTGCATAGGATATTCTCTGAAGAAACTTTTTCAGAAGGACTGGTAGAATTCCTAGGTGATTGTTCATGCTACTTAAAATCATGCTTGCCTCTATGCTTTCCAACTTGTAATCATATGAATACCCAACCAGAACGTCAGCTACCCTTTCAGTTATGTCAAAACTCGACACAGCAATTAATGTTCCGTCCAGAAACTTTTCAATACCCTCTTTAGTTGCCAAGATCTCCGCCACAGTAGCAGGAGAGCTTTCCACGGCAGCCATTGTCAGTCGTAAGTCTGGAACGAATAAGCTGCTCTTCATGCAGATCACTTCAGCCAGCTTCTCCATATCGTAGTAGGAGGCAATTTTCGTGATCAGATCAAACCATAATTTAGGTTCAGATGAAATAAAACTTACAAGTTTGCCGAAGGATGATTCCAAGTTAAGAGAGCACTGAAACGGTCAATGAAGTATTAGATGTGGGTCGCATTCTTATGGTTAATGTACATTTATTATTAAGATCGGCTTAGTTTAAACAAATTTTACCATTGACATCTAAAGCTTGAAAAAGTGTCAGTGGAAGGCAGCAGTACCGGGATTCTCATGTTTGTTTTGTTAACCAGTAACAAGATTTAAACTATATACATTACCAGTTCTGCAAATTGGTCTTCCAAGTTTACATACCTTCAGTGAGGACTGTAGCAGTAGCTTGACACAATCTGCATGATTACCATCAAGAGCACAGGTGAGGGCGTCTCTGCCCAAGGCTGGAATGTTGAGGTGAAGATCAGGATGCTTGAGGAGTTTTCCCACAATTAGAACATGTCCTTTACTGCATGCAGCAGTGAGTAATGACCATCCATACAGGCCATTTTTAGCATTAATATCAGCCCCAGTCTCCAGGTAACTATGGATTTGGTCATACCTCCCATGCAAGGCAGCATCCACCACTTCCTGAAAATAAGTTTGCTGAAATGTACGTCCGGTTGGGATTCACTGACATTTAAAAGCGTGATTAATTGATTTTTCTCAATTTATCAAGGCCTTTTAGTTCAGTCTAGCTTATGTTAATCAACTATTTACAAAGGTTGAATTTAGAAGTAGCCTACATTAATCCCACTGTAGGAAGGTACAGCATATGTGACCCATCCGAACTTGGCAACTATCTTATTATAGGGTTCCTAACAAGGTAGTTATAGGCTAGCCTTAAGAGGGTACGCCATTCTGATTTCCTAGCATGATCAACATGTTATCTTACAAAATTATGAGAGTAAAATTAATTCAAAGACATAGATCTACCAAATGTCCGAGGGGTAGTCATGGGTAAAATTAACCTTAACATTTTATCACAGTTTTGTTATTGCTGGTACAAGTGGCTATCTACATTGATTAACCAGATTCTACATAAAATGCTTGTTTTTTTCGTCGTATCATCAGACTTGTAACAAAAGTTACCTAGTAAAACCCCCCAATTTTTTTAGCACCTTTTATAGGGAACTTCCAAATACTATGTTTGGCAGATTTAATCATGACTGGTGTGTTTGCCTTATTCATAAATCTCATTTTTGGGCTTACCCTGTGAATTTATTTTCCCTCAGAATAGACGGTCTAAGCAATGAGAACAAGTAGTCGTAATAAATACAGTAACTCTGATAATATGATGGCAAAAAAATATAAATGGTTTCCGGCTTTGCATAATACAAGAGTGACGTAACTGATTTCCTTAATATTAGTCATAAGCAAATGTAAAGGATAATAGATATAATTCCCTAGTGGTCGTTCTACCGGAAAAGGGTCATTTACGAACGTCCCTCAAATAGGAAGTCATTGTCTTTCTGGATAAAATCTTAATTAGGCTAAGTTCTTTCCATGAAGCCACGAGAAATAAAACAAAGGAAAACCACCTTTAATAACACTGAAGCCACGAATCAAAATGATGGTTAGAAAAAATGTTTCATAATCTTCTTTTCGGCAGTAGTATACGCCGTATAATCGGAATGGTATACGATTTGACTTTTTGCAGAAAAAAGTGCTCCTGCGATACAGTTGGAATTCATACATTTAGTTTGATATAATTAGGTTTTGATTTATCAATGGAACAGTTTTCGTCAGTCCAGTAAGTACCCACCCCGAGACGACTGGGAATTTTAGTAAAAATAGACGATAGTATATCTTTGTTAAACTATACAATACATGAAATATGGCAAAAAACTTCCTTTGGATCGCTATACCTTACATAAATAGCCTGAGAAGTTGCTCAATACCAGTTTCTAAAAGAAAAATGCAGAGTTGAAAGTTGGAAAGTGGGGTTTCCAGGTGAGTGAATATTTTGATAAGACCTGAAAACTTATCCTGTGTCAGGTAGTGCATAGATTATCATATTGGTTCGAAATCCTTACAAATTTAGGAGAAAGTCTTGGCGATATAAAGGGTTTTTACACTACATTTATGTTGTAACTCGTAACCCCCAAAAAATCAGTAATCTAATTTCTTTAATTTGACTAATAATGGATTGATAACTAATTTTAGAATTTTTTATTGTAGGAGAAAACTTGTAGTTTTCTTAATGGCTCATAGTTGAGTAAGAATATGGATGACGGCATACGATGACGGTGTTTTGAAATGTATTTCGAACATAATTTATCCAACTGATAATGTACTAACTGCAGAATCACGAAGAACTATTCGTTTCAATTGGTTACAGGGTTAAAAGAGGATTAATTTTGCTGGTAGTGGTTTGATATGTTAAATATGCGCTGTAGTCGGATAAATAAAGTAACGCAGTACAAGTGGATAAAATCAGATGTAGAATGCAAAGTTAAGTATACCTTAGTTTAATTAGACCACTGAGCTGATTAACAGCTCTCCTAGGACTGGCCCGAAGGATTAGACTTACTTTTGGTGGCTAAGAACCAATTGGTTACCTAGCAACGGGACCTACAGCTTATTGTGGAATCCGAACCACATTATAGCGAGAAATGAATTTCTATCACCAGAAATGAATTCCTTTAATACTTCATTGGCCGGCCGGAGACTCGAACGCGGGCCCAGCAGAGTGCTAGCCGAGAACTATGCCGACCCGTCCAACGAGGACTTTTGATGTAGAATGTAAGACCACTTCATACCAAATAACCAGTTTTTTTCGATGTTGACAACTCATGAAAATAATGAAAGAATTTCAAAGCGGGTAACTTGTTATTGCATATTAGTACAATTGTATGAACCGTATCACTTTAACGAATGTAAAACAGAAATGTTGTGTTACCGTTGCTTTTCATTTCAACAAAGTAAACTAGGCATCGAGTCAATCAGGTATCGTATGTGATAATAGACAAACACTAACTTACCTTCGATAATGATCTATTCGGCTCTGGGCAAATGCAAGGCTCTATGATAGGATGCATGATCGGTTGGAGTATAAGAACAAAGTTCCCGATTCTTACAAAAGTTGTACGAGAATCAGATCACAGAATTTCAAAAGCTCGGTGACTGACTTTCAAAACTTATGTTGCTCAGACCTGACCATCGGCTCCTTAATTTCCGAACTAAACATAAACAGCAGAAATAACCTTGGCACCTCTTACGAGCAAACATCTATTTGCTTACTTCCCAAAGACAATTATAGTTACACTAGCAATTGTTGGGAATTAGGAAAAAACAATTAGCACCAAGGCTTAAGTACCATTTTGAAATACATCTTTTAATATGATTTCTAAGAAGAATTTACTTATTCCATGAGACAGCATAGCAACAATCGGTGTCAAATGACTGGGAAACGGCATAAAAGCGAAAGTTGCACTGAAAAGGAAAGGCTTCTTACAGAAGTGAAAATGGTATTTATATGTTAAAAATCGGTTCAGTCAGAGCTTTGGATATCTCTGGAATGTGACGCAGGCTATAAAAAAACTCATTATTTACTATAGTCAGTCAGCGCTAAAAGTGAATAGATTTTTATATTACGCTTAAAGAAACATAATATACCCATGTACAAATAATGATGTTGACAATGAGTGGACATCAAACTAGATTATACAGATGAAGGTTAACTTTAGTCATATTCACAATGCCCTAAGGCTGACACTCTAATCGTACAAGCGTATGCGGTTACCGTGCTAAGAGACTCAACATAGATCTTGCACGGACACCTTGGATTATTAATAACGAGGCATTCTTAATGCGCCTTTGATCACAGGGCTTTATTTATTGGCTTATGATGAACAGTGACCCAAATTTCAATACTGGACGAACAATTTGTTAGTCAGAAACAAGTGCCATACCCTCTCCTTGAAGCATGAAAGGCTGTTAGAAAATATAATTTGACTTTATAATTTGTCAATTCAGAGTCAGGTTGAAATCTTTATTCATATGCATTACATACTATGATATGTATTACATACATTTTTAAAAAAGTACAAAAATAAAATCCTGTTCAACACAGAAATTCTAAACTAAAAGTAGTTCCTTCTGCAATATAACAAGTGATCATTTTGTTTTCCTTGCAGTCTGTCAGTTCTTTTATCAAATTGATCTTCCTCTTCATATTTATATTTTTTCTTTAGTAACTGCTCAATACTACTCGCACTTGTATGGTTATGCAACAGATTGCTAGAACTGATTTTTGTATTTAACGAAATATACGCTAAATTAAGAACAGGTTAATTAGTGAAATAAATAATTTTCAGTTCAAGACTGAAACCACTCTTAAAAGGAGGAAGCAACTCGGAACGAGAAGCCTACGGGACGAAAACTTACAGGCTACATTTAGCTAAATGTAGCTTGGTCGCATCGGGCCTTTGTAAATCAGTAAGTCGTCAACCGTAAGTGGAACTATTAGTATTAAATATTTTGACCCCGGAGTCAGCAGATGAAAAATTTAATTGATAAAGAATACCATTAGTCCTGCATTGTATATGAGGACTTACATGAAATATATGTCTTGTGTTGATCAGAACATGTCCCAAATGTTTTGCCCTATTCACAACCTTTAGCTGTGCCTCTTAAAATGTTGATCTTACGGGAATGTTATGTTACGGTCACCGAATAAAATAGCTTCATATTTATAAGGTTTAAATGTTAGCTCATTTTCACCATTAAAACTTCCGCATACATCTCGTAAAATTTGCATAGTTCGTCTGGTGGGAGAGAGCAAAATAATATCGCCAGCATACGCACAAACCGTTGTACAAACATTTTGTTTTTATAACACTATCTATGAAAACATCCAGTTATAAAGTAAACAGTAATGGGGTCGTTACCCCTCCCTGATTCACTCCATTTTGAATTTTGAATATATTAAAATAAATACATTACATTTAACCTTTGCTTCACTGTTGTTATATGTTGTAACTACCAGTCTGGTGACTAATGCTCACAACCCCCAGTTGATTAACAAATCAAATAACTTCTTGTACCGTATCCTATCGAAAGTTTTTGACAGTTTACACATTAGTGAAGTCTCCTCAATTAAAGTGTCATAAAGTATGACTTACGCAGACACGGTACAAGCCATTGCTGGACTGTAATTCTTTTATTAAAGACGACTTAGTATAATAAGATGTATAGTTCTGTGAAACGCGCTCTCTCTTCATATCTGAACTTCGTTTTTTGGATGGAAGAAACGTAAATATGAATTGTAACTCTTGTAAAATTGTAAAGATTTTGTGACATTTGAATAAACCGTTTAAATTTCCCGTTGGCTCTGGCTAAAGGGAACATAACAAAGTTGTTTACATAAGATAGAAGATTTCGCTACGTTCAGTTAAGCCATTTGCATTTTCTTGGAGATTTCCTCGACTATTTGTATGACAGTTATTGTTAGATGAACCATTTAATTTCCATGACTGGGCCAGTTGTTCAGGGTACAGCAGTTGAAAGTTGAGTTACGAATATATAATATTTATCCCTATGAATAAACCTGAGATTAGTAATATTCAGGTAAGCCCTTTGTCAGGGAGAAATTGGCTTCAGTTTAGTTTAATTTCTTTATAAAATTTTCTTACCTTTTTCGGCCTTATTTCTTTGGGAATTGTGGAGACTAATCTCGCTTTTACCTTGGCTTTTTTTTTACTTGTGTATATAGAAACGTAAATGTGTTATATTTTACTGGGAAAAAATTAGTTACGCATCGAAACCCAATCCAAAGGGAAAGAAGAGAAGTAGCTGGAGTAGGCGATCTCGTTCAGAGGAGTGACAAAAATACTGCTTTATAAGAGAGGCTAACAAAAGCCTGACGAAAGTGCCATATTAAAAAGTAATAAATTTGACCTACATATAAGGTAAGCAATACGCCAAATGTAGGCAGAGTGAAGTGAGGGTTTATGAGGGTGATCCCCAGCCAATCAGCCCCCTGATAAGCAGAACTCCACTTCAGGTTAGGTTTGAAAGGTCCCTGTAAGTATTTTTTACCAGAGTTTTAGGCAAGTTTAAGGGGAAGTAGGGGCGGGGTGTCCGGGGGCAAAAACACTCCCCGGGATCGGGTAGGATGGCGTCCTTGGTTAGTTAAGGGTAGATACGACCAGCTTATTGGTGTAATGCTTCCTCTCCATTTTTAATTCATAGTCTCACAGATCATCAAGAGAGCACTAGCTTGTATGCTTTAAATCTTGGCCACTTGATCCTTCAAGAGAACGATGTCATTTCTCAGCCCAAGAACAAAGCTTCGCACATTATACCGTCATTTTTAATTTTTTATTTTTATTTGAACATTTCTGACAATAGCGACGCAGGTGGTTCTTCACCCAATTAGCCGATGCAAACTGCAGGTGACCGGCTCAAACAATGAAGCCCAGTTGACGCGACAGGTGTTATGCCGTAGCTAATTAACATTTAACGATGGTTTTTTTTTTTACATAAGGTGTCAAAGGGATGGATGCTGTCATCTGTTGACATCAGATAATCGCTCGAAAATAGCACAAAAGATCGTCTCCAATAATGCCATTTTATTTTTCATGTCTCTTTCTTTTTCGCTCATATTCTGTTCTTTATCAGGTTTTTATGTATCAGTGCACATCGATCTGAATAGTTATGAGACAGACTGAAAGGACCTGTCGTATCTTACAAAATAATAAAGGAGAATGGCTAGGTGGCTTAAAAAAAAGGAAGATGAGTTGGATATCACATGTTACTTCTTTCCCTGAATAACGATAAGTGGTAGACCCAAACAGAATCTCTTCTTGAGGAGTGAGTTAATGAAATCCAAGTCGAAGCAATTGGTATGAAATGAGAAACACCTACTTTTTTCGATGTTGATGAAGAGTACTAGAAGAAGCTTGATTTGGCTACAGTTCTAGCTCCTCCATCAAAGTGTTATTCCAAAGATGAAAACAGAAGGAATTGAAGTTCATTTCGATGCCAGCTAGCGAAAGAAGGTTCAACAAAAGCCTTGATTATCACATCTGGTTGCCAAGGGTTTTTTTCTTTGCTGCTTTTAAAAAAGAGGTTTGTCCAAGGTGTCTTCCCTTCTTTATTTATCTACTCCATTTATTAAATGAACGTCAGCTTCTTGGGTTTCTTATCTTTTATATTTTGTAATTTCTAGTCAAAGTTTTCGAAAGCATTATCCGAAAAAAACGAGTTGTTCTAATGTTAATCACCATGTTATGTAAAGAGATTATCTTTTGTATATTATGTAATCACGCATGAATGGCTACAAGATTACACCCTTATTAAATTCAACCTGGGATTTTAGGTGATCATCTAAAAACTTGCAAAGCGAGATCATGATTATTGTTGATAGACGGTAAAATAATAACTTTTTTTATAACTACTGTTAATGGGTTAAATTTATTTTCCTGTCAGTACAAAAAACCTGCTTTTTTAAGAAGAAAGCCAACACAAAAAATGACTCGCACACACATGGATACTCGACTTGGCTGCTAGGGTCTCTCTCTCTCTCTCTCTCTCTCTCTCTCTCTCTCTCTCTCTCTCTCTCTCTCTCTCTCTCTCTCTCTCTCTCTCGCGAATGTATACTCCTTGCATAACGATTTATCAAGAGAAGGAGAGAGAAAGAAACTTTTGCCAAAACCCTAAGTTATTGCTCACAGACTTTCCAAATTGTAAGTCTTTGTAAAAAAAATGGGAATCCCAGATGTTCACGCAAGGCTAATAATTTTGGACGAGCTTACTTAGTTTTAAAATATTGGCAGCAGCTCTTCCCTACACCTGCGGTTACATAGACAAAAATTTAGAACTCGGTTAACCTTTGTGGGAGTGATTTATTTAAAAAATTCATTTGTTCTCTTAACGGGAAACATCCAGCATAGTTCTTATTCGTCTGAAAAAAAAAACTTGAAAAACACGACAGGAGGATGGAGATGAGTGGAGATTTGTGGGAAGATAAAGCACAGAAAAGATATGAATGGCAGGATGTAACAGTGGCCCTCTGTGTCCTAAGGCTTTAAGGTAATGCTGAGAATGACATACACACACACACACCCACAAACAAACGTGTGTGTGTGTGTGTATATATATATATATATATATATATATATATATATATATATATATATATATATATATATGTGTGTGTGTGTGTGTGTGTGTGTGTGTGTGTGTGTGTGCGCGTCATCATCTTCAGCTTGCACCCATAGCATGAGATTGTGCCACCCATGTCGTTCTGTGCTTTATCTTCCACGATATTCCACTCATTTTCAGCGCCCCGTCTTACAATTCTCTTCTAAATAAGTTTGGGACTTCGACTCTTGCGGTGTACTCAGCATCTTGGCTGACATTAACATTTATTTTTTCAGGGTTGAACTGAATATAGAATTTAGGCCAAAGGACAAGCACTGGGACCTATGAGGTCATTCAGCACGGAAACGGAAGTTGACACTATAAGGTTTGAAAGGTGCAACAGCAGGAGAACTTCATAGTTGCACTTTGAATTAATTGTTAGGAGATGCTGGAAGTAAGAAGGAAGAAAGGGAATATGAAAGGAGTTACAGTAAAAGGAACGAAAGGGGTTGCAGCTAGGGGCCGAAGGCACGCTGCAAAGGACTTTAAGTAATGCCTGCAGTGCACCGCATGAGGTGGACTGACGGCACTACATCCCCTACGGGAATGTTTTTTCATGTGTTATGCGGACATGTCGAAACCATCTCCATCTCTCCTTCATCATTATCGCATCTACATGTGTAAAAAAAAAAAAGTTAAGCATACCTTAGTTTAAACAGACCACTGAGCTGATTAACAGCTCTCCTAGGGCTGGCCCTAAGGATTAGACTTATTTTACGTGGCTAAGAACCAGTTGGTTACCTAACTTCTATATTGTCGCTTATGGTATCATGTATAACTGTCGTTCCATGTGACTCATAATATTTTTTTTAAGCTTTATTTGGCTGCAGTTTCACTCTACTTTACATATAAAAATTTAATTCAACCTGTCCATTGTGTGGTTTACCTTTTTTTATTCTTTCACTGATTCCAATTTAAGAGAACCTTTTCGTGGATGTCACTGTACATAAATATTTGAATGATTCAGCCTCATTAATCTGTTGTCCTGCTAGTGTTATTTCATCATTTCGCAAATACTCTGTCCTCATTACTTCTGTGTTTCTCATATTGTCTATAGTTCCAGCTATTCGCTTACTTCCCGCAATACCTTAACTACAACTGCGTCCATATACAGGTACATTTGCTACAAGGTCTGTTAAGTCCAAATCTGTGGAGGTGCAGCCTTCTGAACAGCAGAGTTCGTGCATTTCTACACTTATAATTATATGGTGTCATAAATGAAATGTCAGTATACTTGATGTCGATGACCATAACTGATGCAACGTCAGATTGGAAAAGTACTCGATTAATAGTTTGTAAAAATACCGTTCTAAAGAGAAGGTATTTTTTTGGTAACTTTCCGGTTTTTAGAACAATATCTCATTTCGGTCGAGTTTATTGTTTTAAGATCTAGAGTAAATAAGAAACATGAATTTCTTCAATATTAATTGACACCTTACAAATAGATCATTCAAGTGTTCAGATGTGGAATCACAAAAACATATAATATTCCTAAAAATGTTTTCAAAAAGTAAGTATCATGAAAGTTTTTAAACTTCAATATAACTGCTTAAAAAAAGTAATAAATATATGCGGTACGAAAATGTTGCATCCTAACAAACTTAATTTAACAACGTAAATTAATCTACTTAACTATCGAGCTTGAAGTTACCCGACTTTGCAGAAGTTGGAACATCGACAGTAAAGTACCGTTTGTAACTGTAAATTACGTTATTTAATCAACAGGGACATTGCAATAATTTAGTTGTCTGAAAACAAAAACTTCATGCAGAATAAGCCGCTTGAAATGTCATAGAACGTTTAACTTACTGAGAGAGAGAGAGAGAGAGAGAGAGAGAGAGAGAGAATTTAGTATAGCCTCTGGGCCATGCAGCTTTTTAAGTCATATCCTCTTTGTTGCTTTTCCTTTTATAAAACGGTAGAGTAAACTTTCATGATGCTCCCCACGTATATCCTTTGTTGTGGTGTGTGTGTGTATATACATATATATGTGTGTGTGTGTATTATGTATATATACATATACCACCCACCCACCAGTCCATCCAGATGCAAATTGAACCATTGTATGCTAGGGTATAGAAAGAAATGCGGCGGTATAGCAACCTTACCTCTGAGGACTTGACGGAAACCGGGAGGTTACGCCCTTCCGTTGTCATCCCATCCAAAGGGAAAACAAACGATGCTGGAAAGAAATGCATGAATTAAAAGAATACTAAGTAAAGTGAAGCTTTATCCATTCAATTGAACGGTCCCCAAATAATGTCTTTTTATGTGATTATTGATGTATAGTAAGATGAGTAACACAACCCTCAATGAAAATTAGCTAGCACTTGCCACATAAACCCGGTAGGAATCTGTAACACTCCGTTTACATCCAACGGTTTCTGTTTCTTCCCCTGTACTACATGATTTGGAATTTTCTACCTTAATCTGTTTCCATCGAATGTACAGTATCCATATCCTCAGAGGTGCGTTTCCTGCTTCTTACCTTTTTAAGCCACACTATTTATCGAATCCTTTGTTTTAATAGTATCTGCTGGACCTGGGTTAGTTAATGATATTAGTTGTTCCAACGACTTTATAGTAAAACAAATAAAGACAATTTTTTAGGGTATTTGTTCGTTAGACCATACATAAGAGGAGAGATGGAATATACTATTTTAACATTTATTGATATTTTACGCAGCATTTGAGGCCTATGATATTCAGATTTCTTATGGATTCACAGAAGTACTGTATAGAAATATTCTTTGGAAAAATATTTAGCTTCTTGTTAGCTTATTGTTTATGTATACGACCCCATTATTAGTAATGATAAAAATTACAATCAATATTATTTTTTTCAAACCCCTCTTGAAAATATTAATGAGTGTTCTATTAATTTTAGTGCGTGCATGACGGTAGGCTTCATCATCCAGCAGTAAATTTAGGTACCATGACCGCCCCAAAAAAAAAAAGTTCAGCAATAAAAAATGAGAAACGGGGGAAAAAAATAAGTTCAATCCCCAAAATACTTAAATTTTAAGAGATACCCAACATATATCAAGGGAGGTTTGATGTCATTTGGAATCGCGTCGAGTGAGTGGCAACGGATATGGGATCCTGAAACGAAATTATCGCCGGAATTGCTTTCTCCCGACTCACTTCAATTCATTCTTTTTTTCCCCTTTTGGAAAATTTAGGAGACATCTCTTCCATTTCAATGTGAACTTGAGTACGAAATGCTTAGTTTTCTCGTTTCTTCCTTTTCCTTTTTTGTCCTTTGCGTATTTCTTTTTTTTTTTATTATTTTATGAACAGTTCTCTTCATGTTAATAGAAACGTGATTACGATTCCTTTCATATTTGCTTCTGTGATTACTCAGTTTTATATATTCTCTATCTTCACAACCAACGAACCTGTGGAATCTTTGGTAGGTAAATCAATGATACTTGGGTCCATTTTGAATAAAAGTTTGTGCGCTCCATTGGTAATAAACATTTCCTTTGGAGACATCACGCGCATATGTTGCGCTATGAATTATTTTTGTAATTTTTTTTTTTACAATTGCATTTGAAAGATTTTGCTCGCAATTGGGTTACGTAAAACTTTTGGTTTGTTATTCCTTTCATACTACTCAGATTGTACCCTTACATATTTATGATTTACCTGGCATGTATCACCGACATGTTTACTTTCTGTAATCAACATGGAAGGCTTTCAGAATCAGATTTTTTCTATTTACGCATATATATATATATATATATATATATATATATATATATATATATATATATATATATTATATGTGTGTATCTCTGTATCTATCTATCTATATATATTATACATATATATATATATATATATATATATATATACTGTATATATATATATATATATATATATATATATATATATATGTAATATAAAGTGTACTATGTCGTACTTCTCATAAATGTGCGGTAAAACCCATAATGAAATTCATGTTACAAAACATAATACATTAAAAATAGATATGTACAAAGCTTATAGCTGCCGTCGAACTGCTGTGGACTTGATCAATAAAATACATTTTAGTGATCAAATCCACAACAGTTGAAAAACTATCATCTTTATTATATATATATATATATATATATATATATATATATATATATATATATATATATATATATATATTTTAATACACTATGTTTTGTAACATGAATTTCATTGTTTTACCTCATTTATATATATATATATATATATATATTTTATATATATATTTATATATATATATATATATATATATATATATAAACATACACCAGTTTGTGTGTAAATGCGCATAGCTCCTACTGCAATTACAATGGATATACTTTACCAAATATTTTTTGTTTAATACTTTAGAGTAATTCACCTTAGGATTAGTGACAAAATTTTCATAAAATAAACACATGCTAAAAATATCATTTCATTATCTTGATGGAGATGAGTTAATTTCGAGTGTAAGTGCAGAACCTGATTTCGGCTGTACAAGGACACCTTTAATTTTTTTTTCAACCTGCTTTCAAACTTTGCACCATGAAACTAATAGTGGGAAAACTGAAGATACGCATGATTCATAGCTCATTGTGATGATGACGTAGTGAACATGCGCGACTTCAGTCTTTTCACCGATAATGGTGAATTAAATTGTACACCATTTGCAATATATTGACAGGCAATGTACGCTAATGGCCCAGACTTGATATTATAAAGAGTGCATATTATTCAATGGCTAAATACAGAAGCAGCAATAGACTTAAATTTGGTCACGCGTTATTGCTTTTGTAACTTTTCTGTGATTATCATATCTCTCTAAAAAGATTTCTGTTAAAAACTTCGCTGAAGATTTTTTCTGTTTTTAGAACTCTGTCGTGTTTCTTTTAAACTAAGAAATGGAAACTTTCTTATTTTTACTTTTGGTCTTGCGAACAAAATCATTCCAGTACAAGAGTCAATCGTAAAACACTTGTAATTCTATAATTAGGCAATATTGTCTCTTCGTGTTATGAAAATCTGTTACTCTTTAGAGACTTTTAAGTCTGGAAATGTCAAAGCTAAGTAGCTTACAGGGTAAATAGTACGAGAAAATTATAGCAACAAGTATAACTATGTTATTTTACTTACTGATGGGTTTTCCTTTCCGTATCTAATGACAAAATGGAGTAGGAAAGGAATTAAATGTGAAAAAACAGTTATAAAATTGTCTGCTGCTTCGAAATACTCGTACATTAAATCCAAAGGAAGATAACAAAATGTCTCCTCCAGTCTACACAATCTCTCTCCCTCCCACTCCAAAGCTACCTACTCCCTGCCTATGTCCTCTGTTTTTGTGCCTGCTCTCGTTCCTTGCTTTTTCATTTTGTTTCTCAGTTTATTTACGGAGAAAAATAGAAGTTACACTTTTTTACACTCCATAGTAACAGCGCTTCATGGGAATAGCCAACTGTTTCAGTGGAGGAGGAGGAGGAGGAGGAGGGGAGGAAGAGGAGGAGGAGGAGGGAGGGAGGAGGAGGAGGAGGAGGAGGAGGAGGAGGAGGAGGAGAGAGAGAGAGAGAGAGAGAGAGGGGGGGTGGCAGTCTAAAAGCCATGCAAACCGCGTATACAATTTAAAAGTGCCGTTATGGAAGACGAGACAAAGGGAACTGGTGTCTTTCTTTAAAAAATTTTCGTAAATTTTGTTTGGTTTTTATTTATAAGCTTATTCATTTATAGCCCAGGCCCTAAGACCTAAGAAATGTGGACGCAGTTGGATAAAACTGACATGCAACTGTCGGGTTGTCACATTAACCATCTGAACAGAGGAAGGCAAAGCGATATGCAAAGTGTAGACGTAAGTCGTTTGAAAAATGATAACATTAGCTGTCAAACGGCTGGAGCTTGCAAATGGCATTAAGCTGCTTAGGACTGATGTATGATGTTTGCATGAAAACGAAGTTGGCAGGGAGAGATTAATAGTTTTAGGAGGAAAATATCTTGCATTTAGATTGAATGTGAAAGGGTTTTCTGAGTATGGAAATATGGGAAATGGTTTTCACAGATTTATAGACCTGGATATCACTAATATGGAGTGATTTAGACCGTACCTGTTGCCGCGAATGGGAATAGGTTAAAAGGAAAAATGAAGGAATCGGGATGCGTGCTGAAGGTATAGTAAAGGAGAATAGTGCCAAAGAAAAATCAGTAAATACTGGAATGTAGGAAGGGTTTCATGAGCGACGTATCTCGCAGAGGTAAATGGCATTTAAAGGAAGTGTATAAAAGGCTATTGAACTAAACTACTGAAATTAATTAATGTTTGAGAAATAAAGTTACGAAAACGTTGATGTAAAATATCATAGATGTAGAAAAACTTCAATAAATAATCGTTTGTGTCAGGCCACCTCCTCTGACGTTTACTCGGGAAATCGGTATTCATCGGAAACACGGTTTAAAACCTCTTTCTCTCCTTCACCTGTAAAACACTGGAATTCTTTTCCTGAATCGGTTTTTCGTGGCATTTATAGCCTGTATACCTGATGGATGTAGATCTCTCGCACCCCTCTTTCTTCATTTTATTTTTCTTCCATTTCTTTTCTTGCATTGGGGCTGGAAAAAAGTCAGTGGGTTGCCCATCGAATTGACAGAGAGCAAAACAGTGGTCTACAAAAGATAAACAAATTCATTGGTTTGGTCAGTGTCCATGCGTAAACCTATAGCTTAAACCTGATTCTTTCCTTTAGCTGCCAGTTGCTTTTCTGTTACTTGCTACAGGTACCATTTCGGCCACTGTTCCATTGCTCTCGGGAAATCTCTCTCCTTTTTTCAGGCAGATTTTAACACCGTTAAGGCTCAAATTCTCATATTTATATATTCTGTATAAATAAGTAATTCTCATATTGGAAAGTTCAGCTACTATTTATGTACTTCAGATGCCAAATTTTCGAACTCTCTTCATGTATTTGTGTAGTCTTGCCCCCCATAACCAGTCTGTCCTTAAATGCTAGGTTTAAGCCCTAATTTGGGGTTAGCCCAACCTTATTCCTTCTCTAATGCTAATTTTTATGAATTCCGGCCTGGATAAGAAATGGTCATTCGACTGCCCGTCCGAAACGATTTTGTTCTTGAAACTATGTACGGTTTTCTAGCTTAAATTAGGCTACACAGGGAGATGCTCATGTCGCATTGCATGCAATGATGATTTTCTATGCCCTGTGGATTCTTATCATTGTGTGACAGAATATTTTTTTTGACATAATACCATTCACCCTGTTATGCATTTCCTTAGTACATTAATGTCCTTTATGATTTCTCTGTTAATAATAATAAAGTTATTATTATTATTATTATTATTATTATTATTATTATTATTATTATTATTGTATTATTATTCAGCAGATGAAACCTATGAATTTGAAACAAGCCCACAGGAGGAAGTAAAGGGAAGTACAAAAAGAAGAGATCCCACTCATTAAAAAAGAAAAGAAACTAATAAATTAATAAGTAGATAAAAATGTGTTAAAATGCAAAGAGATAGCATTATGGTAGTAATGCATTGCATCTTCGCTTGAACTTCTGAAGTTCCAGTTGCACGACATCCACTGGGAGGCTGTTCCACAGTCCATCAGTGTGAGGAATAAAGGACCTCTGGAACTGAGAAGTTCGACAGCGAACACATTTACTGCATACTGGTGCTACTTTTCAGCAGATCTGGTTGCTTTCGGCAGATGAAGGGGATCAAGGATCAATTGTGAATGTGAAAGATCTCTTTTGAAATACAGCCACACCGAAGACGAAGAACAGTATCCTAGTAAAGGAAGTACAAATTACCTAAAACGGGTTGCATTGATTTTATCGTTGTTATAGATACACGAGGCCTTACGAACATTACCTAACTTTCGTGTGGCATTTACTGAAACTTTCATTAGATGTTTCTCAAAAGTTAGATGTGAGTCAGAAGTTACACTTAGAATAGTAAAAGCTTCGCACTCATTCAGCAAAGTTCCATCCACCTGAAAGGGAGGGTGGGATGGGAAATCTGTACGAGATCTGCTAATCAATAGTGTTTTCGTTTTACTGGTTTTTAGCCTCGTAACCTACCGACTGCACCATTTCCTGATCCTGTCCATGTACCGATTAAGGCTGAGAGCAGCTTCATTTCTCCTAAGCGGAGACTTTACTACACCCACAAGTGTTGCATCATCGGCGTACTGAACAATCTTGTTTTCCAGGCCAACAACCATATCACTTGTATATATACTAAAAATAACAGTGGACCAAGAACACTGCCCTGTGGAACTCCAGACACTAGACCTTGGTTCACTAAAGTTCCTGTCCACAGCAACTCGCTGCTGCCTACCTGCAAGGAAATCTTGAAGTAATCCTAAAACATATCCACCCACTCCAAGATTCCGAAGTTTATAAATAAGTACCTTGTGATTTACGAAATCGAAAGCAGCACTAAAATCTATTTGAATTACTCTGCACTCAAAACCCTTATCAAGGTTCCCTTGCAAATGGCATGTCAAGTCTACAAGAGCATTCCAGGTACCTAACTGCTTCCTGTATGCATACTGACTATCAGCTAACATTCCTTTAGATTCCACATACCCATAGTGGCTTAAAAATAAGTTTTTCAGGAACTTTGGAGAGCACAGGGAGAATAGAGATTGGCCTGTAGCTACTGCAGTCTGCAGATATGCCACTCTTTGGAACAGGCACTGTATTACTAAGCTTGCGCTCATCCGCGAAGATCTGCGTCGACATAAATATCTGTAGAATCTACACTCTTAAGAGACAACACGCTAGAAACTTAAAAAATCAAAAGGAAGAAACCTTCAGGATCTTCTCCACCCTAGCTATCAAGATTATCCAGAATTTTCTTAACATCCCTACAGCGAAATGCAAATTTTGTAAGAATAGATTCAAAAGCTCGATGAAGCAGTTCAGCCTTTTCCTTAGGGCCAGTAACTAATCTACCATCATCTGTTAGTAGTGTTAGAATGGAAGACGAGCCTGACCCAGAAATAGATGATGCCAGATAGATAATAATATAATAATAATTATAATAATAATACTGGAATCACTGAATATTTTTCTATCAATAACAAGTCCCAAAACGCGCGAACAAATTGATCCAGTTTAAATAAAATAAGTAGATATTGCTTACAGTATTTTTGACACACGGACAAAGGTTTCACATTTCATTACAAAATGGCAAGTTATTTCCGGTAAATGGATAACATGAATAAGTTATTAAATAACTTATTTGTTACATTTTAACAAATGCCATTGCATGTTTTTGATAAATATGAATTTGTTAAAAAAAAAGAATGATTTTAATATGGAAAACGGACAAAGGCGGACATATTTGGTCAGAATATACAAAGGAAAGTAAAGAATTTCACATTCAGAAAGCAAATGGCATAAAGGACTGTTCTGATGTACGGTCGTGAAAAGGTTTTGTTGTTATATACTAGAGGTGGTATTCTCTCTCTCTCTCTCTCTCTTCTCTCTCTCTCTCTCTCTCTCTCTCTCTCTCTCTCTCTCTCAAAATATTCCATGAAGTGCTTTATCAGACGTTGTAATTATGATCCTTAGCTACTTTTAACCGTCATTACAAGTTAATAAGCCCTCTGGATATACGAGTATTCTGGGATAATATAGTTGCGTGTTACATTATCTTTAAAAAAATTAAAATTGAAAGTACCGTCGGATAATAGGCTATGTGTTGATGAAAAGAAAAAAAATATCCTAAATACATTGGAAGGCCAGGATAACCTAGAAATCATTGCTGGGAAGAACTACATACACATCGAAAAGAGAATTTCTAATAAGACTTATTACCAGAGCTGATTAAGTGCAATGGTTTTCACTTCTAAGGAGAGAAAAACATTGGATTTATCCTGAACACATCATATAAGAGGTATTTACAAAATAATCCTCTCAGTTAAGCTTCTTGGGGGTAGTTTTAAGGCTTTACTAATAATCCGGATATTACTATTTTGTAACTTGTTTCTTTCTGTCTGAGATGAGTTTCCTCAAAACTTAAAGATAAAGTGATGTATATTCACTTGTATAATTGATGCAATGTTTTCTAAGATTCTCCGATGAATGTTGGAGTTCTCTTATAGTTCCATTGTAATTTACCTTCTGACCAGAAGCACAGAAAATTACTAAATTAATGTTGTAATTTTACTTAATGGAATGGAACTGCAAGTAACTGATTTAGTTTGCCTTCAGGCACCTTACAAGGAATTAATAGATATAATAGAGGAAAAGATATGTTAATTATAGAGGCAGCAACTTCGGAAGTAACATGCTTTATTATTATTATTATTATTATTATTATTATTATTATTATTATTATTATTATTATCGAAGCACCAATCCTAGTTGGAAGAGCAGAATGCTATAAGCCTAAGGCCCTCAATAGAAACAGCCGGTTACGGAGAAGAGAAACGCAAAGAGAGAGAGAGAAAAAAAAAATGGAATTCAGTTCCAAAGGAGGTGACAGGCCTACTCCTTAAGATTGGAACCAAGTGTGAGCCAGGAAAATGAAGCCAAGAGGAGAATTCCAAAGACTGGCCGTACAGGGGAAGTAATGATTACTGAGCGGTTCAGTCAAAGGATTACTGATTTCCAAAGTAAACGTGAGAAGTGGTGGCCTGGCGGCGTTATGCGGCTCCTGTAGTTAAATAGAGCATGGGATAAAATACTACCTAGGGAGACCTCCTTTACATAAGAAAGAAAGGTAGGATCTAGAAAAAACGTAATAGAGGGCAGAAAATCACAGTTAACCCCATGAAAAAATATAATTGTGTTTGAATACTTACTACTTTCATGTAGATTTCATACTTGTGGAAGTTTAGAATGATTAATTCGATAGAAATAGTCATCTTAATATACAGGTAAAGTTTAGAAATAATTTATTATGCACTTCTAATGTCAAAATTCTGGAATGGCCTTCAAAATCTCAATAATGAAAAAATTTTAATTTGAAACAGCAACATAAACCAAATGTGGTAAATGAAATTTCATAGATAATGTCTTGTCTGTTGTCTTCAAAAATTCATGAAAGATTTATCGCGATTCAGAGTTACGGCCTTCAGGGAGTACCTTGTTACGAAGGAAGAATTATATGCACTCATAGGTAGCCCAAATTAACATTTTAAAAATGCATTAATTAATGAAATTGTGTTTCATAATGTGAACAGAGTGGTAATTAGTTTTGGGAAAATTATTGCAATAAAGTTTTGTTAGCCACTGGGTCAAAATTCATGACTCTTAACATGGATTGTAGGCGCTTTAAAAGGAACGATGAGAGGGAGGAAAGGAATATATTTGAATGCTAGAGTGGCAGAAATGATAACCGAAAAAGAATTTTTCGTAGGCAACATACAGAACCATTGTCAGAGAAATAGTAAGATCTCAGTTTTGGAGAGGAAACGAACTTCTGCATCAGATAATTTTTGTGTAATGACAGTATAGTTGATCGGGTACTACTAGAGTCCTTTGCTACTAAGACCATTGTTCCCTTGTAAATGGAGAATACGCTATATCTAACATTCATTGAGAGCTCATACACATATACATTGCATGTTAGATTGTCTAAACGCATACTGTTTACTGGATATGCATTTGGTTTTATTCGTGCATTACTTTTCCCTTACAACAATTAAGTTTTGTCTGTCTAGGGAAAAAATATTGCTCATTGTAGCTTTCATACTTCAGAGTCGACAAGCCCACACCAAAATATGTTCATTTATAGTAACAAATAAACTTTCCCATTTTAAATGACAGCAAGAGTCCCATTTCCTGCCAAACCCAAATACCATCGAAAACGCTTCAATTCCTCTGGAGAAGTGGCGACATCACCGAAATTGAAATCCTTTGGCTGAGAAATGAATATTGGCTATTGGAATTTTAAGAATATATTTCCGCTCCCAAAAATTTGTCCCCCCATTTTTTTTTCTTGAAGGGGGAAGTGACCTTAATATAATAAACACACTTGTTAAAGAAAATATATGTGTACGAAAAGATACAACTGTACCACGGACAACATATGTACGTATAAATACATTCACACACACGCATACACAAGCAACTTTATATTAGTACAGCGCTTAACTGACGTCTCATAGATCCATGGTTCAAATGATCTCGTATCGCTTACCAGATGTGGTCAAAATTAGGTCTCAGGGCTAGCGACCTAAGACATGCTGAGACGCAAGAAGGCTGTAACTTCATAGCAACATAGCACTCCCCTAAAGAGCAAAACGTTGTATTGTGGAAATATATATATATCTTTGAAAAAGATATAGACCTGTTTTTACATGGACTAATTATGTCCAGCAATGGCTTAGAGAGTTTATGCCTCAGCCTGAAATAAGTACTTTTTTACTAAAAAAAAAAGAAAAGGGAAATCTTTATGGTACACTGAGGAACACAAATGGTGGATAACTCTCAAAGCTGCACTTTTTAATGTAGACTCAATAGTCCTTCCTTTGCTGAAATCAAGATGGCACTGGCACTTACTGTCTAATGAAAAGGCAGCCTTTTGACTGATGTGTTTTGACTGTAAGCAAAGCAATGAAACACTCCGTCTTTGAACCATCCTGGATGCTTATGGAAGTTTAGATCCTACTGGTAGGAGTTCCTTTTACACTCGTTGGGAAATTGGTAGTGTTACTCCATTAGGTAATTTGGTTGGGGTAGCTCTAGCATGCTGAATACCAATCAATTTCTGTAACTCCTGTAATATCCAGGGTTTGTGCATTTCCGATGGTAAACATCTGAATGCCTATGCTGAAAATAATCAACTGTTCCTTAGTTTACAGTTGGCTTTTGCATGAGCCTGGGTGCTTTTGATACTCATCTTTCATTTTGACTGGTGTTGACTTTAGTACTGCTTTGACTGTGTTAATCATGAGGCTTTGTTTTCAAAC
>NC_089795.1:72530162-72555162 GCF_040412425.1 Macrobrachium rosenbergii
TTTGAGAGGTTCATCACATTTCTTTGTTTAATCATTGCTGATTCTACCATCTGGCTTTTGAATCGACAATTGCCGCTATAAATTGTGTGACAAATTCCAGTTTGTTCTGTGATTATGGTTATGTGGTTAAAAATAGCTGAACCCTGTTGGCCATACCTTACTGAATGCATATGTTGTATTAATCTCTGGGTGAATGATTTACCAGTAAAACCGGTGTGGGGTTGGTTACAGTCGAGGCAAGGGATTTCGTATATTCCTGGGTCTTTGGGGACTGGCTTTTGTTGGACGTTAATCAAGGGTATGGCTAAGGTATTTGGGTAGGTAAAAGCAAAAGGGTTAGAGTTTCCAAGTGTCTGTGCCAACGTCTTAATCCTGTCCAGGGGTTGGATTTGATTTTATTGCTGGGCGTCTCTAGTCTTGTTTTGCGGGGACGGTAGAAGATTAGGTTAGCTTTATGGAGCGCTTTCTCAGTTATATGGTCAGGGTACTTTAAAGATGACAGCTGCTTATGGATTAATTCAGTTTCCTTTTCTAGGAAATCCAAGGAACAAATCTGTAAGGATCTTAAGAATAAATTCATGGTGGTTTTGAAAACTTGAGGTATTTGTGATAATATGGTGTAACCAGTAAGTAGAAAACAATGTAAATATTTCCTCTCTTCCTGGCTTATGAAGAGTTGATTAATTATCTTTACGTCCGCTCCTCGGCCCATGACCCAAATGTGCAACTATTATAAAATAATATAGTTGTACGTGAGTTTACTCAGCAAAATTTTTGCTTAATTAGCTATTGTAATGTTATATTAGTGCAATCTTAGTATCATTAATAATTTGTATATGAAGCAAACACTGGGTTTTGATTTATTTTATGAACGATTTCGAAGTTTTCGAAGGTAGTGTGATAAGTGATCAGGTTAAAAGTTCCTTTAACGTTTTTAACATCAACGCCGGGTCGAGTTTGAAAATCTTTGATGATACAAATTACTTGAATTTTTAGTGAAATATTCAGTATAATGCCCATTTCGTAAAGATTGCGATTTATGTAATGAAGATTAATGGTAGATAATTAATGATTACCAATTAAAGATAAAATAATGTAACAGCACCAGAAATTTTCGAATACCACGTATGAAGCTTTTGGCTATTTGATATGTAATATAAAGCAATTTATGTCATCACAGTATGATTCGCGTTATTAATAGTGTTATCCAGGAAGTTAAAATACGTTTTTAAGAGTGTTTCTTTACAAAAAATGCATTGATTCAATCTTCTAATGAGTGAAAATGTTACTGTAATCAATTGTATATAGGATACCTTATTACTGAATATTCCTCCTATTTCCTTATACGAATTGCATTAAATATTGCAAAATTCTTCCGATGCAAAATGAAAATATTGTTATATCAAAGAATTAACGCCTCAGACATTTCGTCATTCTAAAAACCGTTGATTTATTTTGGTGCCCTGATGCTTATATGGGCCACCAAAAATATATTTAATAGCGGCTGGCTGGGTACCAATAATATATGTTGCAAAGGATAAGCCCCTTTCAAAATTGAAAAATGGAAATTGGAATCGTCAGCGGGAGAATCGCATGCACGAGACTTCATCACAACACATTAAACATTTTAGCTCAGCTTCTTTTTAATCCGATGCTAATGGAAGGATTGTGCATTGTCTGCATAACGTCATTTAGTGGTGAAAAATTAACTGACTTCCTGAGGGATTTCTTTGTCATGGTATTCCGTGTAATAATAGCAAACTCATCGCCTGTCTGGGGAAATACAAATAAACGCGCGCAGATCATGCGCACATAACATACGCACGCTCATATGTACGTATGTATGTATATATATATAGATATAGATATATATATATACACATATATATATATATATATATATATATATATATATATATATATATATATAATATATATGTACATTATGTATGTATGTAATATATATATATATATATATATATATATATATATATATATATATACTATATATATATATATATATATATATGTCTCATATATATATATACTGCTCTATACTCATATATATATATCTCATCTCCACCAGAAAAATTATTGAAGCTTTGCAACAAGTTTATGGAGAGTCTTCTCCATCTAAATCTGTTTATGATTGGATAAAGCGATTTAAGGCTGGTCAGGAGGACCTCAAAGACAACCCAAGAGAGGAAGACCATCGACTGCAAAAAATGAAAGAATTGTGGCTTTGGTGCAGAATCTAGTGGATGAAGATCGTCGGATTACTATCGATATGATAGCTAATGAAACTGGGATCTCCCATGGTTCCGCATTTTCAATTTTAAATGAAAATCTTGGTTTGATAAACTTTACGTTGGGTCCCAAAAGCGTTGCGCGAAGACCAACTGCATCAAAAAACTGAACTTTCTAGTTTTAACGAAGATTCAATCAAATGAATCATAGTTTTTGACCGGATTGTTACTGGAGATGAAACTTGGATCCATCAATATGACCCAGAAAGTAAAAATTCAATAAGCAATGGTTACCAGAGGTTCAGCTGCCAGTGAAGTTCAAAGTGGCGAGATCTGCCCAGAAGGTTATGGCACCAGTGTTTTGGGACTCTAGTGATTTTGATTGATTTCCTTGAAGGACAAAAATCAATCACCGGGAACTACTAAAAAAAAAAGAATTGGCTAAAAACGTCGAGGAAAGTTGCACCGCAGAATTTTGTTCCATCATGATAACGCTCCAGCACATTCATCAAGGGTTGCAAGAGAAGTCCTACGAAATTTAGGTGGAAACTCTTCCACATCCTCCTTATAGTTCTTGCTCCTTCAGATTTTTTCCTGTTCCCAAAACTCAAGGAACACTTAGAGAGTCCAGTTTGAATCTTTGGATGCTGCTAAACATTAGTTTCAACATGGTTTTAATAGAAAGGCCCAAATTTCTACAAAGAAGGGTTGCAGAGGTGGAAACAGCGCCTTGAAAAGTGTATAGAGTTAGATGGTAGATATGAAGAATGATGTTTGAATTTCCTTAAATAAAGAGTATATTGAATTTTTCCTGGAACTTTTCGACTTACCCTCGTATATATATATATATATATATATATATATATATATATATATATATATATATATATATATATATATATATATATATATATATATATATATATATATATCTCTCATCTTTCCACCAGACGCCAGGTAAGCTATCAAACTGGTCAGTCGTCCTGCCTCAGGAATTCCTTCCATATCTTCAAATACAGAGTCCGTCCTAACGCAAGTCGTGCGTTTCTTGACCAAATTAGTAGCTCTATACCTTTCGGGACTGCTAATGTGTGACATAAAAAAAAAAAAAAAAAACTATAGCTCCCTTGAGTTTATAGAGGTCTCAACATTATATCCCAGCAGATTTTTGGTAGGTTTCATCCACTGCACCTCTTCAGGGTTACACAGCCCCTTGTCCTAATGCATGTTGGTCTTAGGACGGCAATTATATATATATATATATATATATATATATATATATATATATATATATATATTATATTGTGTGCATATATACATATATATATATATATTATATATATAATGTATGTATACATATATATATATGTATATATTTACATATATACGTATGTGTATATGTTACCGTTTTTATGACGATACATAATACTTTTAAAGGAGTAACATAATTGCCTCGATGACCCAAAAGGCTTCTCTTTTATTCCAGCCATGTATCACCAAGGGCTATTATTTATAAGAATATTAAAATTCCTTTCCATGAAAAATCAGATAATACAGTCTGTCAAATAAATTTTCCTTCCCGTTTTTTCTTCAAGCTTTCATTTCACTAAGTCATTGCTAAAAACTCTCATTTTAGATGGATCGGCTGGAAGGTCTTAAATAACAGATAAATGGTATTATCAGTGCATTTCTGAGAATACATCTGTCCACATAAATACATCTACAGTAATGTACGGTTTATCATAAAAAAAACTGAGTAAACTGTTTATGTGCGCCTGATGAAGGTATATGAAAGAATGACAAGGAAGGCGAAACAATTTATGCGTACTTACGCTAATAGGGTTGACAAATATTAACCTTTTCATTTGTGTTAGCGACTGTATGTTTTTGTTACATATCCTAAAATTAAAAAAAGATTGACTTTTCTTCTAATTTAATGATGACATTTTCATGTTCATTAGTTTGAATCTTTAACCCATAACCTCACCCACCCATAATTGGTTTGACAGAATTATACCCGAAGACCAAAGCTTTTATGTCAGGTTTGCAATATCACAAAATCATATTTTTCAGGCGTATCATTCATAGAAAAAACCTACAGTACAATGTGGACAAAATAAAAATACTATCGTAATTCAGCCCACAACAGTGCAATATATTCTTATCCTCCTGACTTGCTATATTACGGAGGGAAAAAATAAAAAGCCTTTTAGCAGAAAAAGACAGACTCGTCAGGTTTTGAAAGGTACTACCGCGCTGAAGAAGAAAAGGAAAATCTTTAAAATAGCTGCCTTGCTGCACTCAGACCGTTGGAATGAGAACACATTACAGATATTTTTAGTACGTAGTATACTAAAGCCAGAAGGGAATGTATAATGAAATTGAGTCCATCGTCTCCATTGAGTGATTTAAGTACATCTATAGATACCTGTGTTCATTTTTCAAAAAGGAAAACAAATTCACCATTTTTGGCGATAATCATCTAGTATGTCATTTATTAATGTATATTCCAACTAGGTTTCCCGAGGTTTAGGTCATAAATGATCCCTACTGCAGCTAGAAGCCTTAATTTATGCATAATGTCAGTTGAGCGTTATTTAGAGTTGTTACCATTCATTTATTTATGTCACCTTCTCACATATTTCAGACTTCGCTCTTTTATTACGGATGGTCTTTATCCTAAGTCATCAGATTTTTTGGATTTTCTTTCTTTAAACATTTCAGCATTGTCTTTTTTATTTTAATTTTTAATGGGGGTGATGAAATGAAGAATAAAATCCTCAGGATTTCTTTCTTCGAATGTAGTGAAATATCTTGGAGACATTTCCGAGTCCAAAAAAGCTATATACGAGGTTTTTTTTTTTATTTTCCGAATATTCCTAAGAACCAGCTCAGTTCCCATTACTATAATGATGATGAGATTTGAGCAGACTCTTGAAAACATTATTACTTTTGTAATGCATTGGACAACGACATCATTAAAAAAATTTTCTTCGCCGTTGATTTTCCCTGCATCGTTTGTTATTTTTTCATTTGGTCATAAATTGAAACGCTAATGACCATCAGCTCTTGCATCATAATTCATAACAAATACAGCGGGACTGTCTCCAGATATAATCTCTCTGTAGCAAAATGCAATGCACACAAAGAAATTCATTCATTAGAAACTAGCGAGCGATCCACAAAATTATAGAAAGAGAATTGCCTATAAATCTCATAGTCTGTTTTCGTATGAATATTTTATCTGTCAGAATTAAACAAACAGACAATTTACTCATATATCTCTTTGCTGGTTGTATGGTGTGATGGATTTCAGGAAGGAGGTCTGCAAAATCTATTCTTTCCATGAAGAGAAAAATCTATGCTATCGGTGGAAAGTTTTATTCTATGAGTAAAGACTGCATACGGTAGGTTAGGGATGTGGGGCTCGCTACGTTATCGCTTGTATGAAAATTCAAATGAACTAGAACCTTTCAGTTTCTGCAGCCAACCCTTCCATGGAATAAAAGGATTTTTTTTTTCTTACAGGGGAAACAATATTTTCAGAACATCCTCTCAGTGAATGGCATTTAACTTCACCCTTTGCTCAATCTATGAAAAATGCAAAGCTATTGTTTTCTATTTTGGATTATTCATAATCTGCATGCTTGTTTCATGTAATTAAATAAAGGCTTAAACTGCCAGTTAAAAAATGCATTATTCATGGAACAGGCAGACGAACAACTGACAGATAAATATTCGACAATTGCATTCAGACCATATAAATATCTCATTGAATAGTGCAACAGAGTAAATTAAAATAAATTTACAGAATAGTACAAAAGAATAAATTTAAATTTACAGTGAACAGAAAAAAAAGGGCTGAGAAATCGTTGTAATATTAATGTCGAGTACTAACTACAACAAAATGTAGAAGACAAGCAATGAGATGTTAAAAAATTTCATGTTTACTCTAATCAGATTACGTTTTTGCATATGTGGCGGAGATAACATGCTATATTACACAGATTTCCAGCTTTAAGACAGGAATGTTTCCTTGGTAAAAAAGTCTTAACTGTAACATTTTCTGAAACCGTGCCCTTTACCAATGGAATCATGACTTGCTGCTCTTTAGAATACATAAGTTTCTTTTGTGTCTTCAGGTCCCCAGTTTTTACTTCTTTAGCACTATACTGATTAGCTGGAGCTTCCGTTCTCGATCACAAGAATGCACTGCATCCAGTATATTAACACCCACTTTATCTCTTTTGGTATGGGGTATCAGAGTTGTAACATCGTATTCATTATTTGTTTTCCTTTTTTGTTTGTTTGCTGCAAGTTAGGTTCGTCTTCCCTTGGTGATATCTCTCTCCTCCCTTGCCATTGGTGACTTTTGCCATTTGCTGCGGTTCTCTACTAACTCATCCCCGTAAGGCGTTAGTGCTGTCAATGTACCTCTCGCGGTGCACTGTAAACATTACTTAAGGTTCTTTGCAACGTCCCTTCGGCCCTTAGCTTCAACCCTATTCATTCCTTTTGGTATACCTCCATCTGTTACCTCCATCTTACTTTCCACTCTCTCCTAACAATTGTTTCAACATTATTTTCAGCGCTGAATGATCGCATAGGTCCCAGCGCTGGGCCCTTGGTCTAAATTTTATATTCCCATTCCAATTCTACTAACTCATGAACCCTTTCTTTCTCCTCTAATGCGTAATATGCATTACCATTTAATTCTTCTGCTTCCTCATACAGTGCTATTATTTTTTCTATGGCTTCCTCTGTCGTTAACTGCTGCTAAACCGCTGGTTTTGACCCTTGTGTATCTTCTCAGCAGCTCCGTGGTAATTTCAGGGTCTCTCCTAGATCTGATGTGGCTTTCCCATCGTTTCTTGCTCTCATTCCCTCTAAGTATTCCAGTTTAGTCATTGTTTTTCTTGTGTCAGTTCCTCTTCAGCTTAAGTTACTTGCCAAAAATTAATTTCTGGTTTCATTTGGCTACTCCATCGCATCTGCAGACACTTCTGACTGATTAACACTATCTCTCATCCAAATTATAAGATTATCCTTAACAGAGCACTTGTTCTGTCAAATGATCCTTGAAATTGTAGATGCACTGGCCACCATTGACAAGAAAAAGGTCAGAGCATCATAGCTACTGTATGATCTCAGCCATTATCTCACTGAAGGAAGCATTTCGGGAACTCCGACGTAGTAGGTACATTAACAGTATTTCCTTTTGATGTCGGGGGAAATGAAATTTTCAAAGATACTCTTGATAAAGTTTCACAAATAATCTGGAAGAATAGGCTGTTCTTCAACAATATCGATCTCCCAGGCATATGCAGAAAACTCACCGACAATTTGCTGTCAACAATTCACCACCAACATTCACCGGCAAACAATTCACCATTATTTTTATTCCTTATTTACGCAAATATTTTAACAGTCTTTTACTCTGATTTTAGTGATATTAGTGTCAAACAACTCACCTCGAACAGTTAATAACTTTGCATAGGGAAATTAGCTACTGAGACCTTTGGAAATAGCCCCTCAATTTATTCAGACAAGGGTAGTGTATAGGTTTATGCCCAACGAATTCTGAGACTTATTTAGAAATAGTTATGGACCATTAGAGTGGAGTGACTCATATTTCGTACTAGCTGTTGTATGTGCAAGCATATATTTTTTTAAATGTTCATATTAAACTTTAGCACACTTTTTCTTTTTGAAGTAAACTTTGATTTTACTGTTGTTATCTGGTATATTTGTATCTTTTATGAAATAAATGAAATATTCCTTGATTTTACTCTTGCTTCAGTATATTTGTATCTTTTAAGATATAACCGAAAATTATTGTACACACACACAAATTTATTTCTTTCCCCTTTTTTTGAGCGATGAATTGCTTGGGGAATATTATTGATAATGGGTGCGGGCAGTTAACCGTTGTGGTTAATTTTCCGAAACTCCTCTCCTGCTGTTTCATATCCAAGATTAACATATCAAGACCAAATTCTGGCGTCGGTTTCTTATTTTCTTTTGTTTTTGGAGACACCGTAACTTCGGTGTGACCTGTTTGGAATCGAAAGTAAGATCCACCAGTGTAATATCATCAGTAAAACTCGCTCTTAAATACACATTCATTAAGATGATGACTGAAACTTTGAAAAATAAATATGGCTGACATTACTTATTGACGTGTGTACAACTGAATTACATCCAGCACTCGTAATTTTCTTGTGGTCTTTCTGGTAACTAATGCCCGTCTCTTTGATGACGATATTCCATAGATACTCCCCGTGTAATATTCTTCACAGCTTGCAGTGTGTCCGGATGTTGAAGCTCTAAAACGTCCGCATTTTTCCTCATATTCTTCATCCCGTCGTTTTTTCTCACGGCACAGACAAAAAACTGAGCTCTCACGATGGTTAAACAAACTGCTTGAAAGCAGTATAGACTGCATGGAACTCAGTATGCGAAAGCAACTGCAGATGCTTTTACAGGATTGCCAATTATTTATTTTTCATATGCAGGTCCTTGGTCTACAAAAACGCAGTAGGCTACAGTTTTAATTCCTAAATTTTGAATAATTCTCAGAAATGCACTAGCTTTGTTTTTTTTTGTGAATGTAGAGAATTCATGACAGGCAAAATTGTGTTGATTTCATGAAATTAAGTAATTACGATGATTAATTGTCATACATACTTACATACATACATATCTCTATCTATCTTCTATCGATCTATGTATCTATGTATCTATATCTATGCATCTATGTATATATATATATATATATATATATATATATATATATATATACACATATACACGTTATATTCTTACTCACATCAGGATAGGAACCCTAGCCTTTTCATTTCATAGACCGGGGCTCATTCCCGATGTGAGTCAGATTTTTATTTCTGTGAAACACTTGCTCATGTCTTAATTGGTTCACATATATATATATATTATATATATATATATATATATATATATATATATATATATATATATATATATATAAAAGGAGCCTGATGGCTCGGTTGGTAAGCAGCAACTCAGACTTCATTGAAGTCTGTGGCGAGAGTTCAACCGCAGCCGACCAGTCAGGGCAGGCGGACACTTTGCTATCCGTGTAGACATCCCGGGATTACATATATAATCAACGGATAGGTTTGCTGTTAAATGGGTTACAGACTAATACACACATAAACAAAAGCCACTCCAACATCTTCTAAAAACATAACAGACACATCCATCCCGAACTGTCGCCTACCTGACCAGTTCTCCTCGCTGCTGGGAGCAAAGGGAGCTGGGGATTTGGTAACAAGTACACATTCGCTACCAGAGGTCTAAGCGATGTCATGCAGGGCAGCCGATCGAGGCTACGGCCTACCCCACCGCTAAAATCAAAGTCCTCAAAGAAGGCATCGTGCTTACCATATAAAAATGGGTAAAAAGCACGTTAAAACGAAGAAGAAGAAGAAAGAAGAAAGATATATATATATATATATATATATATATATATATATATATATATATATATATATATATATATATATATAATATAAGTATATTTATTTATTTGTGTGACTGTCGATGCATGTTTGTGTTTGCTTTTCGAGATCCTGTAGTATATTCAGTGGTGATAAAGAAAAAATTATAACTATTATCATCTCCATTGTAGTCGATAGGTCACAATGACTATCTAGAAATATTTCCGACAGACAACGAGAGATTTTCTTCTAGTCTAACAAAGGTGAATCAGAATTTTCTGTCAAATTACTGAGTCCATTCCGAGGTCCTGGAATCCTTTCTGGGACAGGTAAAAACACCGCTAATTAGCTCATTTAAATTCTCCCCCATTCCGGCCTCATTCTCAAATTGAGAAGGGTAACAGAGAATAGGTTAAAGCAGGGGTCTCTACGCTCTCAAATAACAGAATTGTTTTTGAAGTCTTCTAATCATTACCACTCGAATAATTAAGGTTCTTGACTTGGCAATCGTGGTATTGCGAGCCTCGTTACTGTTTAATAATTGCAACCATAGTTGACACAGTCCTGGTGTTGAGACACTTCTCAGTTGTTAATTATTAAAGGGTAAATTTGTGTTCGCTCTGCGCAATAGTAGCTCTTGCATCATGATATTGCAACATTCCTCTTGATAGATTCTTAATGTGCCCACTTTGTTCGGTGACACCCCATGACAATGAGATATTCTTCTCAATGGATAATGAAGTTCAGTTGTTCTCTATGTAATCGTACTTCACTAGACATCTCGCTAAGTGTACCGAAATACATGACGGGAACTGTACATTCTTTTTCAATGGATAATTATTTAACGTTGATATATTCTGCTTAATGGTTAGTTGTTATAGTCAAAGGAGGACTTTTGTCAAAGCAACCTTTGCTCAGTCAGTCGTAATATTACGGTATTCTTTCCAATTTTAAGCTGTTTAAACGCAAATTGTTTACATTCCGCTAAACCTTAGTTGAAGAGTCATGATTTTGAGATATTAATTCACACAGTCATGATATTGCAATATCTTATCAATGGTTGATTCCTTAGATGTAATTTTTTAATGTTCGGAACCTTACTGACCACAGTAATGGTAACGAGACGATTTCATATTGGTTTATTAAATAAATGCAAACGTTTTTTAATCTTCTCAACCCAGCATGAAGCATTCATTATTCTGAGACATCTTTCTTAGTAGCTAAATTATGTTCAGTCTACATTGAGAATGTAGAATCAGGCGTATTTTATTTTATTTTTCTACATATCACGAATATATGTACCCGGAAACTAATTTTCACGTCATTGACGCTCAGTCATGATATTGTGACAGTCGTCTTAATGATTAATAAAGGTTTTAGTGGAAAGCTGTTTTTCGTCTTAGTTTAAAAAAATACACTAGATAATTTTGTCCAAAGACAAAACAATCAAAAGAAGTATCAGCATTTTACGTTTTCAACACGTTTTCCAAATATTTCAGCTGCTTTTTAAGGGACTATTTTTATAAATTTCCTGTACTTTTACGGTAGATATTTTTTCACTTAAAAAATTCTGCTCAACTTCGATTAAATATTTTGGTATCGAGGAAAATCCAGTATCATTTAAATTGGTCATAGAAAATTCTATCAAGAAAAACATGATCGCGAAAATAATATTAGTCATTAAAGATTTAATAAAAGACCGATGCAATAAGTACAGATTGTAATAAAATAATGAAATAAAATGGGAATTAATGAAAGAGGAGGAAATTCTACCTGTAAACATTTATAATAACCTGAGAAAATTCTACTTTTAAACATATAAATTTTGTTTACGAATGGTTTATCGTTTCGAAGTGAAGCAGTGAGTTTCCAGATATAGGGAATCTTGCTGCTTCTTTCTACCATTCTGTGCTGAATGGAAATTATTACCAAAGCGTTTCTGGTTAGAATAGATGGTTCATGTACCAGATTTAGGAGCGTTCCATAATTGAAATAAATATCGCAATGTTTCTCACTTAATCTCTGGCTGTGTGAGTTAATACTCTCGTAGTATTTCATAGTCGTAATGATATCACTTAGGATAAATTTGCTAGGGCATGAACGATTATGTTGTAGTTGCTAAAGAACCGTCGTTAATACAGTGTACGTTGAATATGAATTAACCAGTTTCCTTACAATCGCCAAGAGGTAAGTTCCTCTCGCTTTTGTCCTCTCTTTGTTAAATATCGAAATTTGTGCAAACTTTTTATAATTGCTGTAATTTTATTTTATAATTTTGCTGATGACAGCATCACCTCTTCCACTGCTACTTTTTACAATGTAATATCTGGGAAACCAATGCACAGAAAAAATTGGGAAAATAATTTTTAAAAATCGGAATTATGTAAGAGTAAATATGTACATATCAAATGTACCTAATCGAGATTTCATAGAAATCACGCGCAATCACCCCTTTTCGATTTATAGTCCAGCTCCTTCATATTTAATATGTATATTGGAGTTTAGTTACATAGTAGATCTAGTGTAGTCCTGAAGGCCTGGGTTAAATGGTTGAAACAGGTATCGACTTAGAAATGGGTGGAGAAGCAACACGTTAGCAGTTTTTGTTTATCCGTTTATCCATTCTAAATTTATACTTGATGGAAGTATACATATATATATATATATATATATATATATATATATATATATATATATATATATATATCAATGTGTGTGTGTGTGTGTGTGTGTGTGTGTGTGTGTGTGTGTGTGTGTGTGTGTATGTACTGTATACTGTATTGTGTGTGCGCGTTTGTTTGGCCTGTAAAATCCCAGGATCATGGGCAACATTTTTCCAAAGAGAGGGAGTTCCAGAAACCAGAGGACGAGGTTGTGAGCTGCATTTTCAAACGGAGCCAATTTAAGAGATAGTGGGACAAGATATATGGCCGTAATAAACATAATTATTTGATTTTCAATCCGTTTGGTTTAGATCAAGGGAATACGGGACGTTTAAAGAAGTAAATAATAAGTCAGAAAAGAATCTGAACATTTTGATGCATACATACTCAGGCATGTGCCCAGAATATAATTAAAGTTGATAAACAGCTAAAATTACAAAATTTAAGGTTGCAGTTAAGATTAAAGGAGAAACCTTCATAATCTGCGGGCTTCTCCAAGCATTCTGTGCCGTTTTAATGCTCCGCAGACATTTCCGGCTGTTGGTCTTTCTTTAGAAATTCTCTCGCAACATAATGAATCATGCACGTACTCTTGCAGGCAGGAATCCTTTATGCATCGGATTCCAGCTTACATGCCACTCTTATTTGCTCCCCGCCCAGAGGCATAATCCCGTGTTTATGCTTTGGGAAACAATATTTTACTTGTTGGAACGCTTTGAAAACTGAGGATACGCAAGTTCATTTTCATTTTGGCTTTGTAATCCTTTGAGAAAACGGAGAGAGAGAGAGAGAGAGAGAGAGAGAGAGAGAGAGAGAGAGAGAGAGAGAGAGAGAGAGAGAGAGAGAGAGAATTTATCCAGGAACATACCCATACACATACAGATTAAGCATTTTGGGCTTTCAAGATTGGGTTTCAAGTCACGAATTTCCTGAGGAACGGGAAAAAACAGATGGAAATGAACTGAAAAATCAGTTCGTCGTTCATGTTTGTGAATTTTCATCTATACAAATGAGCTAAAGATTAATAACAAAAATTACTAGATATGGACAGTATTTGTAGAAGGCAAGTAATATATCTTACCCAAAATAATGATAAATTTTCAATCACAAACTGTTTCTCGAGAAAAATCACAGTACAGAAGGGAACTTTAGCATGCTACCGACAGTCCTGTGACGAGTCGAGTAAAAGGAAACGTTTTGCAAGTCAGGAAGAAGAAGAAGAAACTGAATATGGAGAATAAAAAACACTTTAGTAAAAATTGTCCCTTCAAAAACTTGCAAAGAAAGTTTTTAATAATTGTATGGTGGTAGTTTGTTGTGAATCGTGCAGGCTCCATTATTATAAAATTACTTGTCTGTTGCTTAAGCCTTAAGGGCATTAAGGTTGTAACGTTACTAGTAGAAATTATAATTATCTTGTCAGGCGAGGATCGGGTTGGGTAGGACTTGGTGGAACTTTGTCGTCACCAAAGGAACCTATGTTCAGTAATATACTTTTCCCAAACACTGAAACCTGTAAATGGTCAATGAGGAATTACTATTCAAAGGAATTCCGGAGGTTGGACACTTCTGTAGTGCAAATTTTATCGACAGAGTAAATTATACTGTTAATTTAGATATTGTTAGGTGAAGTTAAAGCTTATCCTGCCATATGAATGATCTTTCTACTGTTGTAAAATAGTAGCTGCTTTTTTTTAAAATCCCATTCCAAAGCCTAAATGTTTCATGTTATGTTCCATAAATCTAACCGAAAATTACTTTACCTACTGATGCAATGGATACCTTTATATCTTTTCTTCAATTTTGCTATTTTTGACTACCCCATGTCTCAGTGATATGTAACCAAATGACTTATCTGTATCTTTTTCTAACCTGTCATTTACCTTACTCCTTATTTCTGAATATCGTCACATTCTTGAGTAATACATAGTGACAAGTTATTGATTTTGACAAAAATGAACAGAAGAAATTATGAATCAGACGACCATAGGTAATACTGAGGGTAGGCTACTGTTTGGACTGCTAGAAAGCCTATCTTCGTAGAAGGTGGAAGTTTTGTAGGAGTAATTTTTAGGGGTCGAAACGATTGACATATTAAGGATATCACATGTATGCTCATAACAATCAGGCGCATTGCTTGGTGTTAAATGTTCTATGGGGAGCAAAATCACTGACGGTTACTTACATCCCATATTAGACACTTATAATAAAGGCGTTAAAATAGAGTACCTTAGAATTAGGGTGAGGAGAAAGCAAAATTTTCCGCATTAAGCTTAGCAGCTGAATATACTTGAACTAAACTTTCAAATTCCACAAAAACCCAAATATTACATGTTTGTCTAAGCATATAGTTAATAGTCAGAGTCCTTAAATGCAAGGAAAATATTATGGAAATTGTCACCTTTGATACACGAAGCAACTATCACGGGCAGAGAAAAATATTCAATCTTTTTTGTCTCGAATGCATCTCTTCAAAAGACGGTTTTAGGACGCAGAGACAAAATACAGCACCTTTCAGCTCTGTTGTGGCTGGTCGGGAAAAACAGGTTGTTATGGTATTTGGCAGACAAAGTATATCAAACAAGGGTAACAAATTGTTTGATCCCTTGTGATTCTCCCCTTCAATGGATTTGATGATTTTCCTTTGAAAAAATCAGTCTGAAATTCCTCCTTTTTTTCCTTTTCATTCATAATACTAATAGAAAATGGAAATTGGGTACCAACAAAATTACCTTCATTGATTATGTTTTCATTTCATGTTCCATCACATTTATACAGTTAGTCAACTCCATGGACAGACATACATACGTATATATATATATATATATATATATATATATATATATATATATATATATATATATATATATATATACAGTATATATATATATATATATATATATAATATATATATATATATTTATATATATACAGTATATATATATATATATATATATATATATATATATATATATATATATTATATATAATATCCACATATATACAGGGTGTTCATAAAGTCTTTTTACAGTTGAAAAAATATATTACAAAAGCCATTGATGAGATACCTTAAACAGATTTGTTCTATGTACTCAGCAATTATCATAGTTTTAATCACATTGCATTTGTGTATTTCGGATACCCTGTTGATGAAAGAGGTACTGTTAAATGAACCCCTAAACATGGCTACTCCTCAAGAAAGGGCACAGTGTGTGTCATGGTTTATAGAAACAAAATCATTTGCGCAGACTTGATGAAGTTGCAGAACTAAGTATGGAAGAAATCCACCGTCACGTCCGTCAGTTCGTGCATGGCACAAGAAATTTATGGAGACAGGGAGGAGTGGATGCCTAAGAACATCTGAGGAAAGCATTGATCATGTAAGGCAAGCCTTTAATCGTTCTCCTACAAAGTCCATCCGTAGTTCTGTCAGGCACTTACAGCTAGCTACCATGTTCAACAGTGCACAAATTCCTACACAAGAACTTGCAATTGTACGCTTACAAATTGCAACTCATATAGGCACTCGAGCCAAATTATAAACCAAGAAGAAAAGTGTTTGCAGTTACCATGCTGGAACGAATTTCTGAGGATGAAACGTTCTCCAACCAAGTTTGTTTTAGTGGTGAGGCAGTCTTTCATATTTCAGGGAAAGTGAACACACATAATGTTAGAATCTGGGATCAGAACATCCCCATGTGACTAGGGAACTTCAACGAGATAATCCAAAGGTGAATGTGTGGTGTGGGAGCATGTTCATTCAAATCATTGGTCCATTTTTTTTTTAACGAGACATCAATTACTGAAGTTATTTACCTTGACCTTTTGACTAGATGACCTACCAACCATCATCTTTCAGCAAGGTGGTGCACCACCACATTGGGGACTGCATGTTCGTGGGTTCCTAAATCAAACATTTCCAGACTGGTGGACTAGAAGGGATGGCCCAATTCCCTGGCCACCTCGTTCACCAGATATCACTGCCCTGGACTTCTTTGTAGGGGATTATGTTAAAGATATCGTGTATCGAACAAAGATATGGGACATCACCGATCTCAAACAAAAGATCACTGATGCCATTGCCACCATTGATGAGGCTATGCTACAGCGAACATGGGAAGAAATCGAGTACTTGTTTTGCTGTGCTTCGTGCAACTATTGGTACCCATGTAGAGGTGTATTAAATGAGGCAAAACAATTTCAGTACCTACTCCTCAATTTGTAATAGTTTCCACATATTTGCTTTTGTAATGTATTTTTGAAATTGTAAAGAGACTTTATGGACACCCTATGTATCTATCTGTCAATATATATATATATATATATATATATATATATATATATATATATATATATATATATATATATATACCTTCTTTTCTCTGCATCTTTTCTCACTCCTATCTGGGGTCGATGTTTCTAACAGCTTTCATCCACCTGGCTCGATCAAGCACATCGTCCTCTGACAGTTGTTTGTCTCTCAGATCATCTTTAATAACGTCCATTCACCTTCACTTCGGTCTTCCTCTCGCTCTCCCACCAGGCACCTCCATCTGTATCTTTCTCCTCCTTACATGTCTCATCCCTTCTCATCACATGACCATGTCACTGCAGTCTTCTTTCCTGGGCATTCTTTGATAGTTCCACGACTTTAGTAGTTTCTCTTATTCATTCATTCTTGAGCCCGTCCATTTGTGTCACTCCACACATCCCTCTAAGTATTTTCATCTCTACCACATCCAATTTCTTCTCCTGCATTCTCTTTACCAGCCATGTTTCAGCTTCATATATCGAAACTGGTCTCACTAGTGTCTTTCTTTAACCTCTATGTTGATATTGCAGTCACACAAGAAACCTGACATCCTTCTCCAATTTTTCTATCCAGCCTGCACTCTGTTATTTCTACGTCCAAATTTCCATTCCCACCCACTGTTGAACCAAGATACCTAAATTTTTCTACTCGGTTTAACCTTGTCCTTTCCATACTAATCTCTGAGTCTTGATCATCATATGTATGTATGTATATATATATATATATATATATATATATATATATATATATATATATATATATATATATATATATATATATATATATATATATATATATATATATATATATATATATATATATATATATTTATACATAATATATATATTATATATATGTGTGTGTGTGTGTTTCTGTGGGTTGCAAAAAGAATATATTATTGTTACTGCTTTGCATGATGTGAATGGCCCTACCTTGTATTTGTATGAGATACACCAGAGGAAAAGTAAAATAGTAAGTCCTGGGGCTTTCAGTGAGCATGTATGCAGCACTGAAAAGAAGATCACTGACTTAAGGAGAAGAAGCTAAATGCATTGAATAACTGGACAGAATAAAAATCTTGTGTTTGGTGGATTTATAATAACAGATTAATGGTTCTTCTATAGCTGAAACTTGTAGTGCTAGAAAATGTGTAGAACACTTAATGTCAAGACTCTGGGTACTTGTATGTTACTTTTAAACATGTAAGGGTAAGATTGAATGTTGCATGAGAAAGTTTTAAACGCCAATGTATATGGTTCAGGATTGGAAAAGAATGAGAATGAGTGAGAATGCATTTGGTTGAAACTTTATCTGAGCCTGGTTGTATTTTGTGATTATGAAAAGGTGGTTGTACTAGGTGATATAAATGTAAAGGTAGGTGACACAAAGAGATGGCATTGTTGGTAGGTATCGAATTCTTGGAGTAAATGGAGAGCGTTTTGGGGGCTTTGGTTGCTGGAAATCCATGGTCTCTTGAAAGTAATTTATATAAATACCCCAAGGGAAAAGAAAATGGATAGGAAAAAGGTTTACTAGATCATTACCAGTAAAATCAGGATGGAAGGGAGGTAGCCTATATCTACCATTGTTTTGTTGAGTCAGAATTTAAGATAGGTATAAGTTAAAGTGTTTGTGAATGTAATAAACAGGGCATATAAAAATAAAGCTAATGAACTTTGTGTCAGGGCCCGTGCGGACATCGTTAGCTTAATCATAAATACAAGATGGATCACAAGGACGTCAGGGATTGTGAATGGTTGTAAGAGTACAGGAAGAAGGAATAAAAGCAGCACATGAAGGGATGTGCAAATAAAAAGCCTTGTGAAGAAAAAATTCAGATTGTTTAAGATGTGTAGAATGACGGTAATAGGTTAGTTTGGGTATTCAAGTGGATTGATAAGAAGGGAAAAGAAGGAAAGTGACAGAAATAAGGAGGAAAGGTGAATTAAAGTTATTCATCAGAGAATGGGCAAATAGATCTCAGAATAAAAGATGCAAAAGGAAACAATGTCTTAAGTGAATTCAGTCCAGTGCTGATGTGTGTGTTTCCCGAAGATTTATTGAATGTGGAGGGCAGAAGAGAGTGTGAGGTTGGGAATCTTTTTGTCGGTGAGGATGTACGTAGGAGAATTAAGAGGTGGAAGAATGGAAACACACCAGGAGTTGATGAGACTGCAAATTAAATCTGCAATACGTTGGTGATAGGGCGACTGAGTTGTTGATAGGGTTCACAGAGTGTCTTGGTGAGTGGGAAAAGTACCACATTAAGAGGTGATGGGAATAATATTTTTGCTCCATTGTTTGAAGGTACACATTGCAGAGGCCACCACAAGCATTAGGGGGCATATTGTCAGTTAATAAAACTGGGAAAGTTTATGGTAGGAATTTGATCAAGAATGAATGCTGGATGACACGAAGACTGATAAGTAAAAATAGCATTGTCTTACAGGGAGCTCATGAACGAATTAGCACTTGAAGAATGAATGTGGCGATGACCACTGTGTTGTTATTTTGGGGAACCCCTTCCGTTTCATAGAAATAGCTTGGTGTTAAAAAAGATCCGGAAAAGAAGTCTCTTCTCATATGGTTTATAATAATATAATGCCCCCAAAATTAAAAGACCCCCTATGATGTCCTTCGTTGTTAACGTATTACGCTATGTAAAGTGCAGAAAACAATAGAATATTTTTTCATATTTTAGAGGATGAGGAAGGGGAAGACTAAACATTTACAGCTTTGTTAATTGTTCTTGTACTATCTTCACAAAATGCATAGCGAATGAGCAAGTTTTTTATCGCAACCCACTTACAAACACTAATGAGGGTACAGAAAAACGGCATTCTTATTAAAGGTAAGAAGTCAAGGAGGATATCATGCTACATCGTTGTGAGAACAAGAACTGGAAGTCGATGATTTATCACTGTTAGTGGAATGAAGCCTCACTTTCTATAAATGGAAGAATACTTATCTCAAAATTAGATAGTTCATATTATGCAGCGAGGTGCTCAAAATAATTAATGCAAAAATTTCTTCCTCGAGGTTTCTTATATTTAGAATAAGCTTGCAAAGTCGTGCTGCTTTTGTCACCTGCGTTCAATATATTAATTACCTTAATATTTTTTGAAATGTTATAGGAAGGTTAGAAATAATGCTTTTCCAAACATGTAGTTGGGTACATTTTCTTGGCAGTACTTAAGTACATCAGGGTTCCTCTTGGTTAGATAATTATTCGAAAGGCTAAAGAAAAATAATGTGGGTCCTGTTTGAAGGGGCAAAGAAAAATGGTTGATCTGTTTTGAGGACAAGCCAACTTGTAATAAAAAGAAGTATCTGAAAAAAATTGTAAGAAAGGCAGAAAGTATTAAAAAAATTAAGTAATCAAAATGTATGAAAAAGAGGAAGAGCAAATGTGAATTATTCCTTTGTGAAAGATGAAATTTATAGGGTACAATAGAATGCTACATTTTATATGTGTACATTTCCAGAAAGTAGAGGGCTATTAACACAAATGAAAATACACTAAATGAATACTGCTTCATTCTTGAACAGTTATGTTTTAGCGGGTTTTCTCTGTTGTATTCTTTTTTTTTAACCGAAAATCTGTTGTATATCACTTATTTACTCATTAGCATTGATATTTTCAACTGTCTTAATACCGAAATGCTTTCATCCCATAAAGTAGTAGAAAAATTTTTTTCTAAAAAAATATATATATTTGGGTTACAGTGGAAAAATTACTTCGCAAAGCTTTTCATTAATAGAATATGAAAAAAACTGAAAATGAAAATAACCTTACTTCTCCACATGCAGTCAGATATTATTGCCTCCTGAGTGCTGTATATCACGTCGAGCAAAGGCTAATAAATTCTGTCTATATATGCAGTAACAGCAAGGGTAAATGTATCAATTCCTTCCTGAATTTATTGTCAAAATATAATAAATGCGACTGAGTGTGCTTGTAAATAGCAGCTGGTAATATTAGTAAACTAGCCGGTTGCTAAAATTAATTCTTTAATAAAGTAACTTAATAAAAGCGACGAGAGATGCCATTTTCAATTTACAGCATGTTTTCGTTGAAATAACGATGTGTCAACAATAATGCGACAGAAATCTTTTCAAAGTCACCTACCCAATTAACGCCCTTTCCCGAAATCGGATCAAAAGGAAAAGGTTGAAAAGAAAGTCGTATATGCGTAAAGAAAATAAATTAAAGCCAGGGAATATTCTCTGTTGTACATAATCCCAAATATAAATCTTTTGGTAATGATATTACGGGCACTGAAATCAGCGGATATTCATTTTTATGGATAAAGTTTCGCCACAATATACAGTAGACGGAAATCCGTGTAAGTAGTTGATTTTACTCTCGGCGAATATATCGCTGTTCCTGTGTGTCACGCAAATTACGGAATATAAAACTTGTGTCATTATTCAAGGGATTTAATCATGTTTTCATCTTACAAAAAACAAGATGGTACAACCCCAATATCATCGAGTCAATTCAGTTGCCTTCTTGTTTTCGTGTCTCATATTGAAGGAAAAGGCGCCTTTTCCGAACATTCAAGTTGTTGTTAAACGAAAATTAATACATATTAAGTATAGCTAACTGCAGGTAAAGTTAAATAAATATATCCGGTTTTTTTTATTTATTGAATGTGAGTGGGAGGATGTAGTTTTATAGAAGGTAAACTGTAAAGTAAATGTTATTCTTGAGCACTAGAGCAAGTCAAGTTGACCTCAACCAAGACGTAATTAGTTGCAGAGTTCCAGTCAGGTTTCCCCATGGGAGAGGGATCGCTCATTTCATTAATGTCAGCTTCATTCTGTCTTAAAGGGCTTCGCTCCTTCTTCACGGCTATTTTCGTGGTACTTCGTTAAACGCTCGACATGATGAATGCCAATTTTCTGCTCAGGTGAGCATTTTCAGATGCGGACAGTGTGTCAGGATTCAGACTAGGAAAGGTGGAAGGAAGGAATGAGTAGCAATTGTCTAGCGAAGGTGCGTGAAATTTAGTCTCTTGAGTTTTCTCTTTTAACTTTGGTCATTTCTTTTGAATTTGATCATTACTGTGGATATAGGTACTCATGGTCGAGTAGTAAGAACGTTTTCCCGACGATCGAAATTCCCGTGTGAACGCTCCTTCGTTTCATTCCCGAGACACCCTTAGGTACAAATCCCATTGTGATTCTTTTCCAAAGTTGCGACTAAATAACGAAAGTTAGACGACTATGTAAACTGTGCAGACCGTGTGAACAGAAGAGACGACGTGGGACTAGCAGTTTCATCCCAAAAGACTTGATGGGAATCGGGAAGGTTAACACCTGGAACAACACACACACATTATATATATATATATATATATATATATATATATATATATATATATATATATATATATATATATATATATATATATATATATACATACATACTGTACAGTATATATAAGGAACACACGTACACGCTTACACACAGGCACACACACGGAAATATATATATATATATATATATATATATATATATATATATATATATATATATATATATATGTGTGTATGTGTATATATATATATATATGTGTGTGTGTGTGTGTATGTGTTTTGTGTGGGGGAGTGTGTGCACGCGGCGCGTGCCTGCGTGTAAATTTGTATGCATATTCATTTATTTATATGTATACCATTTTTCACGAATGTGTAAATGAATATCATGTCGATATCCTTTTCAGTAAGTATGTATGGATGTATTATTATTAACTTTTTTCATACTGTGTAAGCGAAAACTGAAATGCCAAGGAATGAAACGCACGCTTGAATTGATAGTTTTACCATGAGAGAGAAAGAGAGAGGGAGCACCACACCCACTGTTTTTCTTAGCCTGTAGGTTCTTGAGTCTCCAATCCAGTCACGTAATCCGCTTAACAGTAATTATCGAGGCAGTCTCTCAAATTCCCTCGTGACCTTGAATTTCTCGGCGATGTTCAGTTGTTTAGAAGTACTAACGCGCAAGAGAATATTTCCTAATTAGGTTAATTAACAGTAAAGCAATATTCCATTTTTTTTTTCAAATGAAAATTTTCAGGGAAAAAATTCGGGGGAAAAAGAATAAGTCCTAAAATGGGAACGAGAGTGGAATAAATTTATTGCTTATTTACATGTAGTACAGATACCGATAATTGAAAGACATGTTCTGTCTGCAAGAGTAGTGCTGGTGGCGTCTGTTTTCCCAAATAATAATAATAATAAAAAAAAACACTGTGGAATAAGCCAAACTGGCTACCCCTCTTATTCAGCGCGAATTGGGAGCTTGTTTTTTGTGGCATACAGTCAAAAGCTTTCGTGAACGATGTCCAAACCAATATCGACTGAATAAGCAGAAGTCTTTAAGCGTACAATAAAACTTAAGTGGATCCAAGTGAGAGGTAAGACTGTAGATATTAATAAATTATCTACATCAGCCTTGTCAGAGATATTGAAATATGAGTTCATGTTTCTATAATTCTAAAGAAAGTTGAAGATATTTAGAGAACGCCATTTTGATATTTATGTCTTCCGGAAAACATATACCGTATTCCTACGTACAAAAACCCTAAAAATTCAGAGTATGTTATTATTTGCATTCCATTGTTAACACGAAAGTGAAAAAAAATTAAATCTACGTCACCACATCGGTGTAATGACATTTATTTTAAACAAACAACTGACTATAGAATGCTAGAAGCTTTCTAGAGTTCTTCCCAGTGCCTAAAGAAGATAGATTCATAGGCTGAAGACCGGCATTCGTTCTCATATGTCTAATTGCGGCTAAGTCACCTGTCAGTGTTAATAGTAGTAGCATTAGTAGTAGTGTACATTCATCTGGAACAAGTCAAATTTGGCTGTTAATATGCTGGGGATGCAATTACAGGGCAAATGCTTTTTTTTGTAAAAATGTACAAAAATAAAAACCTAAAGTAAAATAAAGTATGAAACAAATAATGAGCCTTTTCATAAAACAACAAGAATTTGTCAGGAACATAAATCCAACTCGTCAGGAAAAGTAAAGACAAATGTAATGGAGCTGTTTATTTATAAAGCCTTTCTTTTACTAAGACAAAAGAAAAAAATGCAGAGATCGAAATTTATGTCTTTCTCGGACGCACACATCATCAACCGAAAAGACTGTGAAGATGGGAAGTTGCTTTTATAACTTTTGTTCATGCTTCGTTATTATTATTAATATTATCATAAATATTTCTGATGACAACTGTAAGTGTTTATGTATGTTAGAACTGATGACCTAACTAGAAATAGTCACGGTAATATCTTTATAATTTGAACTAAATATCTTGGAAGAAAGTTTAAAAGGAAACTGCTGGAATAAAGGTCTGTCAGGAAATCCAACTTGCCTCAGGGAAAAGGGAGCTTATTATTATTCGGAGTAATACTGAAAGAGAAATTGTATGGAATTGTTTTATTTTTTGCTGCTAGATTTATCTGTATATATGTAATTTATAGAAAGATGCAGCTATGAAGGCTGGTAATAAAAACAACAGATGTGTGAGTATAAGTTATCCATGGTTGCGAAGGACTTTTTTTTTCATATGGAGAAGTACTTTCGTCTAATTGTATTAACTAGATGACTTATATGGTTTTACCATATTTATTCAGGCTTAAGATGTGCACACAGAGAAAAATATAGGTAATTAGGTTATTTACCCAACAGAGAGGAAGTTGAAAACGGGATCATTTACTCATCATTATCTCCACAAAAGAAGGAAGGAATGGAAAGTCGCTTAACCAGTAGAGAATTAAAGCTGACAATTCATGCCGAGAGCCACTCGATCCGATCCTCAGCCGCTCAAATAATTACTTTCGATAATTAGACAATTCACAATAGTGTTACTAAAGAAGCTTAGTCATTAATGCTTAATAGGTCCTTTTTTTCAAGCTGAAAGGATTCTTTAGTATCCAAATGTTCATTCCACCTGCTGTCGATAGAGATCTCTGTAGATTAAATCAAAACAACAATAAATTTTCCAGTTTTCATTCACGACAGCTTGAACTGCTTAATTTTCCGTTAGGCTAGGACAACTGATGTCATACCTTTTCCATTGAAGTCATATTTATATTATTCTTATCAGTCTTCCAATTAATCAGAAATGATAACGTCGCTGGTTATATTAACGACCAACTTGGGGTTTATTTGCTCTGTGTTATCGACTATTTGAACAGTTAGTACTCTCCACTCCTCTGGATTCGTGTTCAGTATACTGTTTAGTCAGTGCCATAAATGTTTTTACGTTAGTTCTGGTTTCAGTGTTA